>NW_028262855.1:25000-28849 GCF_049901715.1 Pseudonaja textilis | reverse complement strand
CAGGAAGCATCTTCCTTCCTTCCTTCCTTCGTTCCTTCCATCCATCCATCCATCCTTTCTTCCTCTTTCTTTCTTCCTTCCTTCCTTTCTTTCTCTTTCTTCCTTCCTTCTTTCCTTCCTTCCTTTCTTTCTTTCTCTTTCTTTCTTCCTTCCTTCCTTCCTTCCTGCCTTTCCTTCTTTCTTTCTCTTCCTTCCTTCCTTCCTTCCTTCCTTCCTTTCTCTCTCTCTTTTTCTTCTTCCTTCCTTCCTTCCTTCCTTTCCTTCTTTCTTTCTCTTCCTTCCTTCCTTCCTTCCTTCCTTCCTTCCTTCCTTCCTTCCTTCCTTTCACTCTCTTTTTTTCTTCCTTCCTTCCCTTCTTTCTTTCTCTCTCTCTCTCTCCCTTCCTTCCTTCCTTCCCCCTGTCTCTTTTTTTTTTTCTTTCTTCCTTCCTTCCTTCCTTTCCTTCCTTCCTTCCTTCCTTCCTTCCTTTCTCTTTCTTTCTTCCTTCCTTCCTTCCTTTCTTTCTTTTTTTCTTCCTTCCTTTCCTTCCTTTCCTTCTTTCTTTCTCTTCCTTCCTTCCTTCCTTCCTTCCTTCCTTCCTTCCTTTCACTCTCTTTTTCTTCCTTCCTTCCCTTCTTTCTTTCTCTCTCTCTCTCCCCCTTCCTTCCTTCCTCCGTCTCTTTTTCTTTCTTCCTTCCTTCCTCCTTTCCTTATTTCTTTCCCTTCCTTCCTTCCTTCCTTCCTTCCTTCCTTTCTCTTTCTTTCTTTCTTTCTTCCTTCCTTTGTTTTTCTTCCTTCCTTCCTTCCTTCCTTCCTTCCTTCCTTCCTTCCTTCCTTTGTTTTTCTTTCTTTCTTTCTTCCTTCGTTCCTTCCTTCCTTCCTTCCTTCCTTCCTTCCTTTGTTTTCTTTCTTTCTTTCTTCCTTCCTTCCTTCCTTCCTTCCTTCCTTCCTTCCTTTGTTTTTCTTTCTTTCTTTCTTCCTTCGTTCCTTCCTTCCTTCCTTCCTTCCTTCCTTTCTCTCTCTCTCTTTTCTTTCTTTCTTTCTTTCTTTCTTTCTTTCTTTCTTTCTTTCTTTCTTTCTCCTTGGCGAGGGGTTGGACTAGATGACCCACAAGGTCCCTCCCGCCTCCGTTACGATTCTGTTCCCCAGAAACGCAGCGGGAGCATCTCAAGGATACGGGTGGGAGGGGAAATCGGGCCACGGACCCCCCCGGCGGCACACGGTCAATTCCAGCTTCACCCCCCTTCGCCTTCCCCCTCCTCCCCTCCTGTCAGTACTCCCCCCACCCGCACCCACCATAACCCGGAAGCTTCCGACGACGGTATCCCGGGCAACGGGGTCGTCCTAGCAACCGGCCTCGCCGGTCACATCCCCCTCCTGAAGACCATGGCACCGGGTCGGTTCTGTCTACTCCTCCTGGCCTGGCTGGGTGCCAGCCGGGCCCAGCTGAAGCGGCAGAGAGTGGGGGAACTAGAGCCGGCTCCGGGGGCCACGCCGGGCTCTAGCGGTTCTTTCCGAGGGGGCCCCGAAGGCGACGTCGGCGGCGCAGAGGAGCCCTTCGTGCTGCTGCCGTGGGCCCTGATCCTGGCCTTGGCCGGCTCCTTGGGGATCTACCTCCTCTTGGGCAAAGAGCCGGGGGTGAGTGGCTCGGGATCCTTCCCTCCCTCCCTCCCTTCCACAGGATCCCCCTCCCCCGAAGCGTGCCGAGAACAAACCTACGGCTCTGTCCCGATTACGGGGAGCTGAATGCCAGCCTCCGTCCGCCGTCTGCCACTGTTCGGGCCCTGGTCGGCTCCTTGGGGATCTACCTCCTCTTGGGCAAAGAGCCGGGGGTGAGTGGCTCGGGATCCTTCCCTCCCTCCTCCCTTCCACAGGATCCCCTCCCCCGAAACGTGCTGAGAGCCAAAACTACGGCTCTGTCCCGATTACGGGGAGCTGAATGCCAGCCTCCGTCTGCCGTCTGCCACTGTTCGGGCCCTGGTCGGCTCCTTGGGGATCTACCTCCTCTCGGGCAAAGAGCCGGGGTGAGTGGCTCAGGATCCTTCCCTCCGTCCCTCCTTTCCACAGGATCCCCCTCCCCTCCGAACGTGCCGAGGAGCCAAACCTACGGCTCTGTCCCGGTCACGGGGAGCTGAATGCCAGCCTCCGTCTGCCGTCTGCCACTGTTCGGGCCCTGGTCGGCTCCTTGGGGATCTACCTCCTCTTGGCCAAAGAGCCGGGGGTGAGTGGCTCGGGATCCTTCCCTCCTCCCTCCTTTCCACAGGATCCCCTCCCCCTAAAACGTGCCGAGAGCCAAACCTACGGCTCTGTCCCGATTACGGGGAGCTGAATGCCAGCCTCCCAGTCCACCGTCTGCCACTGTTCGGGCCCTGGTCGGCTCCTTGGGATCTACCTCCTCTTGGCCAAAGAGCCGGGGTGAGTGGCTCGGGATCCTTCCCTCCCTCCCTCCCTTTCACAGGATCCCCCTCCCCCGAAACGTGCCGAGAGGCCAAACCTACGGCTCTGTCCCGATTACGGGAGCTGAATGCCAGCCTCCGTCCGCCGTCTGCCACTGTTCGGGCCCTGGTCGGCTCCTTGGGGATCTACCTCCTCTGGGCAAAGAGCCGGGGTGAGTGGCTCGGGATCCTTCCCTCCCTCCCTCCCTTCCACAGGATCCCCTCCCCGAAACGTGCAGAACCAAACCTACGGCTCTGTCCCGATTCACGGGGGAGCTGAATGCCAGCTTCCGTCCGCCGTCTGCCACTGTTCGGGCCCTGGTCGGCTCCTTGGGGATCTACCTCCTCTTGGGCAAAGAGCCGGGGGTGAGTGGCTGGGATCCTTCCCTCCCTCCCTCCTTTCCACAGGATCCCCCTCCCCCGAAACGTGCCGAACCAAACCTACGGCGCCAAACCTACGGCTCTGTCCCGATTACGGGGAGCTGAATGCCAGCCTCCGTCCGCCGTCTGCAACTGTTCGGGCCCTGGTCGGCTCCTTGGGGATCTACCTCCTCTTGGCCAAGAGCCGGGGGTGAGTGGCTCGGGATCCTTCCCTCCCCTCCCTCCCTTCCACAGGATCCCCCTCCCCCTAAAACGTGCCGAGATCCAAACCTACGGCTCTGTCCCGATTACGGGAGCTGAATGCCAGCCTCCGTCCGCCGTCTGCCACTGTTTGGGCCCTGGTGGCTCCTTGGGGATCTACCTCCTCTTGGCCAAAGAGCCGGGGGTGAGTGGCTCGGGATCCTTCCCTCCCTCCCTCCTTTCCACAGGATCCCCCTCCCCCGCGCGTGCCGAGAAGCCAAACCTACGGCTCCTGTCCCGATTACGGGGAGCTGAATGCCAGCCTCCGTCTGCCGTCTGCCACTGTTCGGGCCCTGGTCGGCTCTTTGGGGATCTACCTCCTCTTGGGCAAAGAGCCGGGGGTGAGTGGCTCGGGATCCTTCCCTCCCTCCCTCCCTTTCACAGGATCCCGCTCCCCCAAAGCGTGCCGAGCCAAACCTACGGCTCTGTCCCGATTACGGGGAGCTGAATGCCAGCCTCCGTCTGCCGTCTGCCACTGTTCGGGCCCTGGTCGGCTCTTTGGGGATCTACCTCCTCTTGGGCAAAGAGCCGGGGTGAGTGGCTCGGGATCCTTCCCTCCCTCCCTCCCTTTCACAGGATCCCGCTCCCCCCCAAAACGTGCCGAGAGCCAAACCTACGGCTCTGTCCCGATTACGGGGAGCTTAATGCCAGCCTCCGTCTGCCGTCTGCCACTGTTCGGGCCCTGGTCGGCTCCTTGGGGATCTACCTCCTCTTGGGCAAAGAGCCGGGGTGAGTGGCTCAGGATCCTTCCTCCCTCCCTCCCTTCCACAGGATCCCCCTCCCCTCCGAAACGTGCCGAGAGCCAAACCTACGG
>NW_028262855.1:0-15000 GCF_049901715.1 Pseudonaja textilis | reverse complement strand
CTCCCCGTGGGTAAAAATGACCATCCCCCCATCTAGATTTACCAGAGGGAAATCTTATGAGAATCATTAGTACCGATACCATGCAGTCAAGATTGAGATGCATTGTAACTGTAGGAACAGCGCGGCTGATCTATTTATAAATTGAAACACGAAGATCCCATCGACCGGAAGAAATATGAAGAAAATATTGCAAATGGCTGAATCAGGTCGTATGATAGACATTTCCATCTACAGTCAAGATTTAATATATTAGAAAATTCCAATTTGGTTATCGACCATTGAAGCTTTTTCCTATCCTACAATATACAAGAAAAACAGTTAGATATGGGGAAATATTGGATGAAAAGGGTGAACTTAAATCGATGCAAAATTTAGAGGACAAGGTATAAAAATGAATTGGTTTCATATGCGTAAATACACTCAAGAAGGTGCGATGAGGATTTTAAAACAGAAGGATTTTATGATATATTGACTGATTTAGATAAGATTTTAACAGGTACTGATGAAAGGTGATTAAAAGAATTATATGGATTTATTTATTGGAAATTAAACTAGAGGAAGAACAAGTTAAAGTATGATTGCTTGGGGAAGAATTTTGAGTATGGGATCGATTTAGAGAAATGTCGTAAAAATTGTGGTCTGGTTAAAATTATAATCAAATGACAATGTCAACAGCATATAAAAGAAAAAAATGTATAAGATGTTTTTACGGGTGGTATTTTTTCCAACAAGAATATAGCAAAGAATGTTCAAGAATAAATCCGAAAAATGTTGGAAATGTCATCAGACTACCCGGTTGATATTACCATACGTGGTGGACTTGAGGGCGCCATGAAAATATTGGATTAAGTGCCAGCGGTTGGAAAAAATGACCAAGAAACACATAGACTTAGAAAACCAGAGATTTTTGGATGGGAATTTTACCTGATCATGTATAATAAAAATTTGAAGTATTTGATTGTAAATGTATTAGCAGCGGCTGGGATCAGTATTTGCTAAAAACTGGAAGAGTGAAAATACCATCAGAGGAAGAAATTATTAAGAAATGTTGGAATGTGCGAAATGAGTAAATTGACATTTGAAATTAGAAACAAGAAGTTAAACAATTTTATAAAATTTGGGATCTTTTTTTATCAATGGTGAGATGATAAAATACAACGAATAGAATATCTAGAATTTTAAAAGAGCAACGAATGAATAAAATTATAGTCAAATGATCGTTTAATAGCGATACTAGGGTGTTTAATTTTTGATGGATAACATGAGTTATCAGGCAACGGAACTGTAATTGAAGACTAAAAAATGGACCCCATAAAAACTGAAACCAACCATACTGCTTTATATATTTATAAAGATGTTTTATGTTTGTCTGTCTTTAAAACCAATAAAATTATTTTCAAAAAGAAGAAAGAAATATTACAGTGCTGAAATGAGTAGCTGGACCTTTGAAATCGGAGAACGAGAGGATAACCATTTTACGTAAATGTCGGACCTTTCTATCAACGGTTAGCTAATAAAATATACTATCAAAATATGTAGAATTGTTAGAAAACCGCGAAGATATAAAGATCGTATTTCTTTTCTTTCTATTATTATTATTATTATTATTATTATTATTATTATTATTATTATTATTACTATTACTATTACTATTATTATTCCATCGATCAAACGTTTCCAGGATAGATTTGGGAGGAGGATATGAATTGTTATAAAATCGGCAAAGTAAATGATAGAAGTGATCTCGCAAGGACCGAACGAACTAAATTATAGTCCAATGATGGATTAATCGTGATATTAAGCTGTCCCCATCTTCGATAATAAGGAGTTATGAAGCGCGGGCATGTAATTGAAGACTATGAAATGGATACGCACCCAGGTCAAGGCAACGACTGACGCTGGGGTGCTTACGGGAAGACAGGATGGTTTTATGTTAGTTTTGGTTTCTTGTCGAAACCAATACGAATTTAGAAAAACAAGAAAGAAAGAAAAGAAGGAAGAAAGAAAAGGAAGAAGAAGGAAAGATTGAAGGAAAGGGGGGGGGGGGTGAAAGGTAGGAAAGAATAGAAGGAAGGAAAGAAGAGGAAAGGATGGATGGGATGAGAAGAGAAAAAAAAGAAGGAAAAAGAAAGAAAGGAAGGAAAGAAAAAAAAAAAAAAAAAAAAAAAGAAGGAAGGAAAGAAGGAAGGAAAAAAGAGAAAGAAAGGAAGGAAGCAAGGAAGGAAGGAAGGAAGAGAAAAAGGGTGTGTGAGAGATGAAAAAAGGAAGAAGAAGGAAAGAAAGAAAGAAAGAAAAAAAAAGGAAGGAAAGAAAGGAGGAAGGAAAGGAAGAAGGGGAAGAAGGAAAGAAAGAAGGAAAGAAAAAGAAAGAAAAGAAGGAAGAAAGAAAGAGGAAGAAAGGAGGAGGAGGAAGAGAAAAAAGAAAGAAAGAAAGAAAGGATGGAGGAAGAAGAAAGAAAGGAAGGAAGGAAGAAGAAGAAAGGGGAAGGAATAAAGGAAAGAAGAAAAAAAAAAGAAAGAAAGCAATGAAGAAGAAAGGGAAAAGAAGATGAACAGGTTGGAGAGTTGGAGTGACTCCCAGGGTCATTTCTCCAGTCTTCAGACTCTGCCTGCCAGAAGCGATAGGCAACCGCGAAAAGAAATATAGGAAAGAGGGGGAGAAAGAAAGAAAGACAGAAAGAAAGAAAGAAAAGAAAGAAAGAAGAAAGAAAAGAAGAAGAAGGGAAGGAATAGAAAAAGAAGGAAGAAAGAGAATTAGAAAGGGAAGGAAGGGAGAGAGAGAAGAGAAAGAAAGGAAGGGAAGAAGGAAAGAAGGAAGGAAGAAAGAGAAAGAAAGGAAGGAAAGCGAAGAAAGAAAGAGAGAAAGAAAAGGAAGGAAGGAGGACTGAAGAAAGAAAGAGGAAGAAAGGATGGACAGATGGATGGAAGGAAGGAAGGGGAAGAAGAAGAAAGAAAGAAACAGAAAGAAACAAGCAGAAAAGAAAGAAAGGAAGGAAGAAAAGTGGGGGAAAGAGCAGGTTAGCCTGAGGTTAAGAGGAAGCCACATATTCCTTATATTGAGGTCATCTAGTCCAACCTCGCCCAAGATAGCTCATGAAAGAAAAGCAAGAAGAAAGAAAGAAAGAAAGAAAGAAAGAAAGAGAGAGGGGAGGGGAAGGAAGGAAGGAACAAGACAATAGAGGCTGGAAGGGACCTTGCAGGTTACCCAGTCTGGGCCAGTCAAGAAGAAGGAAGAAGAAAGAGAAAGAAAGAAAGGAAGGAAGGAATAGAAGGAAGGAAGGAAGGCAAGAAGGAAGGTACAAAGAAAGAGAAAGAAAGGAAGGAAGTGAAGGAAGAAAGAAATATAAAGAAAGGATGGATGGAAGAAGGAAGGAAGGAAAGAAAGGGAAGAAAGAAAAGAAAAGAAGGAAAGAAAGAAAGAAATATAAAAAAGAAAGAAAGAAAAATATAAAGAAAGAAATATGAAAGAAAGAAAGAAAAGTTACAGTGCCCGCCATCGCTCATGTTGCCTGCTTGCCCAGCCCAGCTGCCCGGCCTGCCCACCTGTTCCGGCATGAGAGACCCGGCCTGAGCTGACGCACATGCATTCGTGGGCCATCTGGCCAGGTGACTGCCTTGATCTGATCTGACTATAAATGGAGATAGATAGATAGGTAGATAGATGCGCGAAGCTCAATCCAGATAGATAGATGGTGGTAGGTGACAACAATGGATGCCTGGATGGCTGGAGGGAATGGATGGGTGAGATAGCCGGTGGACGGAAGATGACGGAAAGGAAGGAAGTAGAAGAACCTGGATCCAATGATGATATGTCTCTTTGATGGATGTATTATTGGTGGTAGATCAATTTGATAGGACGAAAACCAGAAAACCAGGCAGGCAAAGAGATGGCCTCAGAAATTTGAATAATATTGCAGATAGATGGATGGATAGATAGAGAGATAGAGAGATGATTAGATAGATGATAGATAGATAGATAGATAGATGGATGGATAGATAGATAGACAGGATAAGCGATAGATGGATAGATAGATGGATAGATGGATGGATAGATAGATAGATGAATAGATAGATAGATAGATGGATAGATGGAGATAGATAGATAGATAGATAGATGGTGAGAGGGATGGTGGATAGATGATGGATGGATGGATAGATAGATAGATGGATAGATGGATAGATGGATGGATGATGGATAGATAGATAGATAGATAGACAATAGATGGATAGATAGACAGATGGATAGATGGATAGACGTAGATGGATGGATAGATAGATGGATAGTAGTAGATGGATAGATAGATAGATGGATAGATAGATAGATGATAGATGGATGGATGATAGATGTGATGGATAGATAGATGGATAGATGGATAGATAGATAGATGGATAGATGGATAGCAGATAGATGAGATGATGGATAGATAGATGGATGGATGGATAGATAGATAGATAGATAGATAGATGGATGGATGGATAGATGGGCGGATAGATGTGGACAGACGGATGGATGGATGGATAGATAGACAGATAGATAGATGGATAGAGATGGATGGATGGATGAGATAGATGGATGATAGATGGATGGATAGATGGAGTGATGGATAGATAGATGGATGGATGGATGATAGACAGATGGATAGATAGATAGATAGATAGATGAGATGGATAGATGGATAGATGGATGGATGATGATGGATGGATAGATGGATAGATAGATGGATAGATAGATAGATAGATGGATAGATAGATGGATAGATAGATGGATGGATAGATAGATAGATGGATAGATGGATAGATAGATGATGGATAGATAGATGATGGATGGATGGATGCCAGTCCCTCAAAATCATCTCCGTTGCTCTTCTCACCTTTTTCCAAAGTCTCACATCCTTTTTTTAAAATAATGTGGTGACCAAACCCGACATAGGACTCTTGAGGTATGTAGCCTTTACTGCGGTTTTACACAGTGGGACGAGCCCCCCCTTCCCTTGACCTGGATTGTATCTCCTGTTTGTGAAGATAATTTAGGATTATGTTAAAACTTGTTTTTGGGCGCTTTTTCTTTCACACACCACAACTCACTCTTTACCTTTACAAGATCATTTGGCTCTTTTTGGGGTGGGTGTGTGTGTGCTCTTTTGCACCCAGAGCCTCACCTGGAGTTTTCTCCAGGGTTTTGAAAGCAGCCTCTCTCCCCACGCACTGGTGGTGGGGAACCAGGCTCACCTGGAGGAAGGGAGGACCACGCCTAAGCTCTCCGGCACCAGATGTGCAAGGTGTGTGTGTGTGTGAGAGAGACGGTTGATTCCAGCCCAGGAAGTGGATGGGATTTTGGCTTGGAAACCTTGGCACCCGGAGAAAAAGTTAACGAAAGTGGCACCACCAGGGTGGGGTTGGATGGGGCCGTGGCGGCCTACTGCCTCACTGGGGGCATTTCCTCAGGTGGGTCGGCCCTGGTTGAGGAGGGGCCGAGGTCTTCATTCTTAGGCGGTATCACTAAAGGGGAACCCCCCACACCACAAGTCCTGCCAACTTGCACCCCCACCTCGAATGGGATTTTATTTTTATTTTATTTTATTTTTGGCATTTGGTGCCTCCATGGTAGCCTGGAAGGGTCGAACCACCTTCCATGGAAGGAGGCATGAAAAGGAGCGCTGGGTGCGTGTGTGTGTGAGTGTGTGTGTGTGTGTGGGAAGGGCAGCGCTTGTTTTTCAAGCTTGGGTCATTTTTAAGGCAGGTGGAGGTCGACTCCCAGAAACACGACCCACCCGCCCCTTCCCTGCCAGCATAAGCCAACACACACCTTAAAGGGACCCAAGGTTGAAAAAGAGAGAGAAAGAAAAGAAGGAAAAAGAGAGAGAGGGAGCGAAAGAGAGAGAGAGAGAGAAAGAGACAGAGGGAAAGAGAGAGAGAGAAAGAGAAAGAGAGAGAAGGAGAGACAGAGACAGAGAGAGAAAGAGAGAGAGAGAGAAGAAAGTGATACAGAGGAAAGAGAAACAGAGAAAGTGAGAAAAGAGAAGAGAGAAAGAGAGAGAGAGAGGAAGAGAAAGAGAGAGGGGAGAAGAAGAGAGAGAAAGAGAGAGAAAGAAAGAGAGAAGAAAGAAAGAGAGAAAGAGAAAGAGAGAGAGAGAGAGAGAGAAAGAGAGAGAAAGAAAGAAAGAGGAGAGAAAGAAAGGAAAGAGGGAAAGAGAGAGAAGAGAGGGAAGAGAGAGAGAGAGAAAGAGGAGAGAGAGAAAGAGAGAGAGAAAGAGAAAGAGAGAGAGAGAGACAAAGAGAAAGAGAGAGAAAGAAAGAAAGAGAGAGAGAGAGAGAGAGAGAGAGGAGAGGAAGGAGAGAGAGGAAGAGAGAGAGAGAGAGAAGAGAGAGAGGGAGAAAGAGAGAGAAAGAGACAGAGAGAGAGAGAGAAAAGAGAGGGCAAGAAAAAAAAGAGACAAAGAGAGAGAGAGAGATAGAGAGAGAAAGAAAGAGAGAAAGAGAGAGGAAAGGGAGAGAGAGAGAGAGAGAAAGAAGAGAAAGAGGAGAGGGAGAGAGGAGAGGGAGAGGAGAGAGAGAGAAAGAGAGGGCAAGAAAAAAGAGACAAAGAGAGAGAGAGGATAGAGAGAAAGAAAGGGAAGAGAGGGGGAAAGAAAACAAGAAAGACAAAGAGGCGAGAGAAAGAGAGAAAGTGAGAAGAGAGAAAGAAAGAGAGAGAAAGAGAAGACTGAGGATTAAATGGCAAATATTGCTTTTTATTTTTAAATAACATTTTATTTCAGTTTTCACCTTTTCAAAACATCTTTTTTTTTTTTAAAGTGAACCGCACGATTCCTGGGTTTTTTTTACCTTTCACCACACACCTGACTTGGGTTCCCTCCTCATCTCTTTCCACCTTTCATTCTATCCAACCATCCTTTCCCCTTTTTCTATCGTTTCTTTTCTCCAAATCCTTTCCTCCCGCCTATTTTTCCGAAATTTTTCTCATTTCATTTCTTCACCTGTCTCCTTGGGCTTTCAGAACTCTGAGTACCTTCCTATTCGGACACTTGAGCGCTTGATCCTTTCGTCGGTCAAGTAAGGCCTAGCTGGATTTTTATTTTTGAACACGTGCCCCCCCAATATAAGCCCTATCTCCCTCAAAATAAGCCCTAATGAAGATCCCCACCCCACTTGAATGGATACTCAGACAACACGATGCTTATGAAGCGCTAAGAAATGTAGTATATTTCCCGAAAATACGACCTACCATGAAAATAAGTCCTAGCTGGATTTTTACCGTGCCCCCAATATAAGCCCTACCTCCAAAATAAGCCCTAATGAAGATCCCCACCCACTTGAATGGATACCCAGACAACACGATGCTTATGAAGCACTAAGAAACGTAGCCCGTTTCCGTGGAAATACGACCTACCCTGAAAGTAAGGCCTAGCTTGATTTTTGAACCTGTGCCCCAATATTAGCCCCACCTCCCCCAAAATAAGCCCTAAATGAAGATCCTGCTGTCCATGCGGACTGGCAGCAAACCTCCCCTCCACCCCTCCAAGAGAGAGAGGCCTCTCCTCAAAGGATCCTCTTGATTGGGATTAGTAAGCAACTAGCACAGCGGGGAAAATCCGCGCATCGGAGAAGTCCCGGGCTTCCTTGCCATGAGTAAAAAAATTACAAGCTGTAGTTACACGAACCGGTAGTAACCCCTGCCAACCAGCCCTGTGTGTATGTATATGTATGTGTGTGTGTGTGTGCAACCTTGGCCTCTTTTTCAGGCAACGTCGATTTCCAACTACCCGGAATTTCCCCCAAGCCCGCTTTACTAAGACCTCAACTCATCTTATGCCCTTACTCTCTCGTCCTCCCTTTCTCTAGCTCTAAGGAGTAGAAGAGGAGTTTATTTATTTATTTTTGTATTTGATTGATGGATTGATTTGAAAAGCCATTAAAAAAAAAGAAAAAATAACCCGCGATGGACAAGACATCAATCCAACTTAACGTTGTGGACAAAAAATCAATATATACAAATACCGAATCAATAAGCGTATTGTTTCTTTTTATTTTCTGATATGTACCCATGTCATGCATTCATAACTCTGTATATACTTACACTTCTTATCTTGTAAACCATTGGCAAATCAAATCAATCAATCAATCAATCAATCAATCAATGAACAAACATATCAAACATTAAAAAAAACATAGGCTTCTGATCAACTAAGAGATTGTGCTTTTTTTTTTTTTTGGTAAGGATTTTACTACTATTCCTTTCTTATTTGGTAAAACATTCTTAATTGAACTACTCTATTCAAATACATATCTTTTAAATATGTATATAATACATATCTTTTTATACATATCTTTCATACATATCTTTTATACATATCTTTTATAGATATCTTTTAAATATGTATATAATACATATCTTTCATACATATCTTTTAAATACGTATAAAATACATATCTTTTATACAGATCTTTCATACATATTGTTTAACTATGTATATAATACATATCTTTTATACAGATCTTTCATACGTATCTTTTAAATATGTATATAATACATATCTTTTATACATATCTTTCATACGTATCTTTTAAATACGTATAAAATACATATCTTTTATACAGATCTTTCATACATATTGTTTAACTATGTATATAATACATATCTTTTTATACATATCTTTCATACGTATCTTTTAAATACGTTATAAAATACATATCTTTTATACAGATCTTTCATACATATCTTTTAAATATGTATATAATACATATCTTTTATATAGATCTTTCATACATATCTTTTAAATATGTATATAATACATATCTTTTATACATATCTTTCATACATATCTTTTAAATATGTATATAATACATATCTTTTATACAGATCTTTCATACATATCTTTTAAATATGTATATAATACATATCTTTTATACATATCTTTCATACATATTGTTTAAATATGTATATAATACATATCTTTTATACAGATCTTTCATACATATCTTTTAAATATGTATATAATACATATCTTATACATATCTTTTATACATATCTTTCATACATATTGTTTAAATATGTATAAAATACATATCTTTTATACAGATCTTTCATACATATCTTTTAAATATGTATATAATACATATCTTTTATACAGATCTTTCATACATATCTTTTCAATATGTATAAAAATACATATCTTTTATACAAATCTTTCATACATATCTTTAAATATGTATATAATACATATCTTTTATACATATCTTTCATACATATCTTTTAAATATGTATAAAATACATATCTTTTATACATATCTTTCATACATATCTTTTAAATATGTATATAATACATATCTTTTATACATATCTTTCATACATATCTTTTAAATATGTATATAATACATATCTTTTATACATATCTTTCATACATATCTTTTAAATATGTATATAATACATATCTTTTATACATATCTTTCATACATATCTTTTAAATATGTATAAAATACATATCTTTTAAATTCCTGGTTTTTTTCGCCCTCTTTAATCCACTGATACCACTTCTCCCAAGCTGTCATATATCTTGAGTCTTCCTTATTTCCTACGTCTTTGTGTAAGTAGGTCCATTTCAACGCATGTCAAGTATTTTCTGAGTCTTAAAGTGGCCACGGTTGGAGACCCCCTGATTTAAGACGGGTGGACTTCAACTCCCAGAATTCCCTCCTCCCAGCCAGCTTTGCTAAGACTTCAACTCTCTCGGCCTGCTTTACTCTCTTCTCATCCCTTCCTCTGCAATCTTCCGCTTACTCTCTTGTCATCCTTTCCTCTGCAATCTGCCTACTTACTCTCTTCTCATCCCTTCCTCTGCAATCCGTCTGCTTACCCTCTTCTCATCCCTTCCTCTGCAATCTGCCTGCTTACCCTCTTCTCATCCCTTCCTCTGCGATCCGCCTGCTTACTCTCTTCTCATCCCATCCTCTGCGATCCACCTGCTTACTATCTTGTCATCCCTTCCTCTGCAATCTGCCTACTTACTCTCTTCTCATCCCTTCCTCTGCAATCTTCCTTCTACTCGTTGCAGAAGACCTTATGCCACCACCAGACTCGAAATTCTAGACCTAGAAAAACCTTGAATTACGCCCTTCCGATCCGATCTAAGTATAGTACATAAAATCATACATTGCAACGTCCTACCTGTCAATGAATACTTCAGCTTCAACCATAACAACACAAGAGCACACAATAGATACAAACTCAAGGTTAATCGCACCAAACTTGATGGCAGGAAATACGACTTCAGCAATAACAGAGCAGTCAATGTCTGGAATCCTCGACCTGACTCTATGGATTCTTCCCCAAACCCCAAAAACTTTAACCTTAGACTGTCTACTATGGACCTCACCCCTTTCCTAAGAGGTCTGTAGGGGACGTGTATAATTGCACCAACGTGCCCACCATCCCTGTCCTGTTGTTTCTTTTATATTTTTAATGTTTCTTATATGTGTCCATTTCATGGATTCATAACCATGTTTGTACTTATACCGTCCCCGTCCTATTGTTTCTTTTTATTCTTCTTATATATATCCATGTATTCCTAACCATGTTTATACTTATACCGTCCCTGTCCTATTATTTCTTTTTATTTCTTCTTATATATATATCCATGTATTCCTAACCATGTTTATACTTATACCGTCCCTGTCCTATTATTTCTTTTTATTTTTCTTATATGCATCCATGTATTCATAACCATGTTTATACTTATACCGTCCCTGTCCTATTATTTCTTTTTATTTTTCTTATATATATATATCCATGTATTCCTAACCATGTTTATACTTATACCGTCCCTGTCCTATTGTTTCTTTTATTTTTCTTATATGTATCCTATATGTATCTTATATATATTTCTTCAATGTATTTCATGTATTCATAACTATATTTATACTTATACCGTCCCTGTCCTATTGTTTCTTTTATTTTTCTTATATGTATCCTCTATGTATCTTATATATATTTCTTCAATGTATTTCATGTATTCATAACTATGTTTATACTTATACCGTCCCTGTCCTATTGCTTCTTTTATTTTTCTTATATGTATCCTCTATGTATCTTATATATATTTCTTCAATGTATTTCATGTATTCATAACTATATTTATACTTATACCGTCCCTGTCCTATTGCTTCTTTTATTTATTTTTCTTATATGTATCCTATATGTATCTTATATATATTTCTTCAATGTATTTCATGTATTCATAACTATGTTTATACTTATACCGTCCCTGTCCTATTGTTTCTTCTATTTATTTTTCTTATATGTATGCTATATGTATCTTATATATATATTTTGTGCATTTCATGTATTCATAACTATATTTGTACTTATACCGTCCCTGTCCTATTGTTTATTTTTTATTTTTCTTATATCTATCCATGTATTCATAACCAAACCTGTTGGACCAAGGACTTAAAGCTGCCTTGGGGAGGGGGTGGGAGGGGGTGAGAGGAGGGAATTTTGGGGAGGAGAGTTGCTATTTGCCCAACAGACGGAAGGCAGCCGAAAACCTGCCTGTCCAGAAAGGCCGGTTTGCGGCCGGAGGACATAAGATCCGTCTTGCGGTTCAGCTTGGCCCGGGTTACTGCCGGGGTTGTGGGAAACCCACTCGGCGCCAACAGGAAGCTGGGCAGGAGGAGATGAGGAGAAATGTCGGTCAGGGCCCTGCGGGAGCTTAAGTCGGCTTGGATGGGTTCCCACCAGGAGATCTCGTCCGCGGGGTGTGTGCGAGGCGGGTTCTTCTCCTGCAGGGTCCATCCCGCCTATCCTTCCTTTCTCCGTTAACTCTACATCCCTTGCGCTCTCTCGGCCTGCTTACTCTCTTGCCATCCCTTCCTCGGTTTATCTCTCTCCGCTCTAAAGCGAAGGGGTCTCCCACCCGGGCCAACTTGAAGCTGGGTGGACTTCGACGCCCAGAATTCCCTGCCCCTCGTTTCAACCGTGCCTGTGGATGGTCGTTTTCCCCTCCTACTCCCTAGAGGTGGCAAGAGAGGAAGCAGGCGGATTGCAGAGGAAGGGATGAGAAGAGAGGAAGCAGGCGGATTGGAGAGGAAGGGATGAGAAGAGACTAAGCAGGCAGATTGAAGAGGAAGCGATAAGAAGAGAGTAAAGCAGGCGGATTGCAGGGAAGGGATGAGAAGAGAGTAAACAGGAAGATCGCAGAGGAAGGGATGAGAAGAGAGGAAGCAGGCAGAATGCAGAGGAAGGGATGAGAAGAGAGGAAGCAGGCGGATTGCAGAGGAAGGGATGAGAAGAGAGTAAGCAGGCAGATTGCAGAGGAAGGGATGAGAAGAGAGTAAGCAGGCGGATTGCAGAGGAAGGGATGAGAAGAGAGGAAGCAGGCAGATTGGAGAGGAAGGGATGAGAAGAGACTAAGCAGGCAGATTGAAGAGGAAGCGATAAGAAGAGAGTAAAGCAGGCGGATTGCAGGGAAGGGATGAGAAGAGAGTAAACAGGAAGATCGCAGAGGAAGGGATGAGAAGAGAGGAAGCAGGCAGAATGCAGAGGAAGGGATGAGAAGAGAGGAAGCAGGCGGATTGCAGAGGAAGGGATGACAAGAGAGGAAGCGGGCAGATTGCAGAGGAAGGGATGAGAAGAGAGGAAGCAGGTGGATCACAGAGGAAGGGATGAGAAGAGAGGAAGCAGGCAGATTGCAGAGGAAGGGATGAGAAGAGAGTAAACAGGCGGATTGCAGAGGAAGGGATGAGAAGAGAGGAAGCAGGCGGATCGCAGAGGAAGGGATGAGAAGAGAGTAAGCAGGCGGATTGCAGAGGAAGGGATGAGAAGAGAGGAAGCAGGCGGATTGGAGAGGAAGGGATGAGAAGAGAGTAAGCAGGCAGATTGCAGAGGAAGGGATGACAAGAGAGTAAGAAGGCAGATAGCAGAGGAAGGGATGAGAAGAGAGGAAGCAGGCAGATTGCAGAGGAAGGGATGAGAAGAGAGTAAGCAGGCAGATTGAAGAGGAAGGGATAAGAAGAGAGTAAAGCAGGCGGATTGCAGGGAAGGGATGAGAAGAGAGTAAACAGGAAGATCGCAGAGGAAGGGATGAGAAGAGAGGAAGCAGGCAGATTGGAGAGGAAGGGATGAGAAGAGAGGAAACAGGCAGATTGGAGAGGAAGGGATGAGAAGAGAATAAGAAGGCAGATTGCAGAGGAAGGGATAAGAAGAGAATAAGAAGGCAGATTGCAGAGGAAGGGATGGCAAGAGAGTAAAGCAGGCAGATTGCAGAGGAAGGGATGAGAAGAGAGGAAGCAGGCAGATTGCAGAGGAAGGGATGGCAAGAGAGTAAAGCAGGCAGATTGCAGAGGAAGGGATGAGAAGAGTAAAGCAGGCAGATCGCAGAGGAAGGGATGAGAAGAGAGTAAAGCAGGCAGATCGCAGAGGAAGGGATGAGAAGAGAATAAGAAGGCAGATTGCAGAGGAAGGGATGGCAAGAGAGTAAAGCAGGCAGATTGCAGAGGAAGGGATAAGAAGAGAATAAGAAGGCAGATTGCAGAGGAAGGGATGGCAAGAGAGTAAGCAGGCGGATTGCAGAGAAAGGGATGAGAAGAGAGGAAGCAGGCAGATTGCAGAGGAAGGGATGAGAAGAGAGTAAGCAGGCAGATCGCAGAGGAAGGGATGAGAAGAGAGGAAGCAGGCAGATTGCAGAGGAAGGGATGACGAGAGTAAGCAGGCGAATTGCACAGGAAGGGATGACGAGAGAGTAAGGCAGATTGCAGAGGAAGGGATGACAAGAGAGGAAGCAGGCAGATTGCAGAGGAAGGGATTGCAAGAGAGTAAGGGGGCAGAGAGAGTTGAAGTCTTAGTGAAGCTGGCTGGGGAATTCTGGGAGTTGGAGTCCACGAGTCTTAAATCTATCTATCAATCTATCCATCAATCTATCCATCTATCTATTTATCAATCAATCAATCTATCTCTATATCTATCTATCTCTATATCTATCTATCCATCCATCCATCCATCCATCCATCCATCCATCTATCTATCTATCTATCTATCTCTATATCTATCTATCTATCCATCCATCCATCTCTATATCTATCTATCCATCCATCCATCTATCTCTATATCTATCTATCCATCCATCCATCCATCTATCTCTATATCTATCTATCTATCCATCCATCCATCCATCCATCTATCTATCTCTATATCTATCTATCCATCCATCCATCTCTATATCTATCTATCCATCCATCCATCTATCTCTATATCTATCTATCCATCCATCCATCCATCTATCTCTCTATCTATCTATCTATCCATCCATCCATCCATCCATGCATCCATCTATCCATCCATCTATCTATCTATCTATCTATCTATCTATCTATCTATCTATCTATCCATCCATCCATCCATCTCCCATCTATCAATCTTTCTCTCTCTTTCTCTGTCTCTCCATCTATCCATCCATCCCCAAATATCAATCTCTCACTCTCTCAATCTATCTAATCTACCCACCTCGACCTACCTACCCACCATCTACCAATCAATCTATCTTTCTACAATTATCATCTATCAATCATTTAGCAAAGGACTGTCAAAGGAGAGAAATCCCAAACTCAGTATAGTCCAGGAAGTCCCGCCTCCCTCCACGTGGGCAGGAAGCGGCGCCCAGAACCCGCCACAATGACACCTTGTGTGGGTGGAGTCGGGGGGGGAGATGACTCTTCAACTTTCCTAGCTCTCCGGTCGCGGCTTTGGCGGGGCTCATCAAGCCCCACCTTCCGTTTGCCGCTCTAGGCTTTTCCCCCTCCCCCTTTTTTTTTTAATGGTGGCCCAAGCGTTTTTTTTTCCGGAGATAGAGTTCCAGGAGCCTAGAGCGTCTTTTCTCTAAGCAACAGACACAGACCCGGAGAGAGAGTTCCAGGAGCCTAGAGCGTCTTTTCTAAGCAACAGACACACACCGGAGAGAGTTTTCCAGGAGCCTAGAGCGTCTTTTCTCTAAGCAACAGACACACACAC
>NW_028262854.1:29102-34270 GCF_049901715.1 Pseudonaja textilis | reverse complement strand
ATTATATTTGGTAGCACTTGTCCAAATGCCTGATCCAAAAGATATGGACATGACATGGTATGACATTTCTTTAATACTCTCTCCAGAAAGACTGTAGATGTCCTTTTGAGGCCAGGCATATACAGTATGTTATTTTGATAGGCTTTTGTTATCTGGGGAATTTTATCATCTGATTATTTATGACCATTTTTACTATCTTGCATTATTGATTTTTTAACTTTTTTATGATGGAGGTTTTATATTCCAAAGGATACTGCCCCCCCACACACACACACACTGTTGAATGACAGTATAGAAATCTAATAGACAGGTCACAGTCTGACTTCATTTATCAGAATAACTTAAGTTACGAAAATGACTAAAAAGATATCAGAAGAAAAATCAGAGCATATATTTGAAAAACTAGAAAGCCCACTCAAGGTTTCACTCTTAACATTCTGACCTCAGCATCAGATATTATCTTGTCTTGTTCATGTGTATCTTTTTTGGCTCAAAAAAAAAGGGTGGTTGTATAATTTTTTTAAAAAACTGTTGAAAACCAGATTCATCCAGACAGATACTTCACAAAATTAAAAAGGAGATTCTTTCCCTCTTTCCCTCCCTCCCTCTTTCCCTCCCTCCCTCCCTCCAATTTGGTCAGCAGCTCTGACTGGCACCAGGGGATAAATCAATTTGTAGCAGCAGAGTTAGCTATTTAAGTGCTAACCATGAACAGCTTAATTGAGGAAGTGTGTTAAAAGCTAAAGGACAATGGCCACATTAAGTGCATGAAGACTATCTTGTCACAGTGTTGTTGTTTTAAGAAAATCTTTTGCACTCTGGTATTCTCACATCCTTCTCTTCACTAATCAATCAAATATCCCATACCTGATAGTTCCTGGTTTGTAAGTACATCTCACAGTTAGAAAAGGTGAAGATTAAATCATAATTAGTCCACAAATTGTGTATTAAGCAACACCAAAATCAATGGGCTATAATCCCTTATAACAATTCCTTTTAGTTTTGTTAGATTTATATATTAATGTATATGATTTATAAGTATGCCCAAGTCAAAATTTATGATGGCATACTTTAATAAAAGCAAAATAAAATTAAAATTCAACAAATATAAAAGCATTATTACAAATCAGAACAGTATACAAAATATTCAAGATATTCCTTTTCCAAACAGAGTAGACTCTATAGCCATCCTTGCCTAATACAAGCAAAAAGGACAAGATTTTCATGGTTCTTCAGAAGAACAGTAGCACTAGGTCCATTCACATCTTGTGATGGAGCTCATTGCAAAAGATTGGCCCCTTCAAAGAAATAACTAGAGATAGATAGTCTTGCAAATAATCTAGCCTGAGTCATATAGGATTTTATAGGTAATAACTAACACCTTGACTTGACCCAGGAACTACCTTCAGCAGTGAGTTGAGAATGATGGTGTTACAGGGGCACACAAAGGTATGGCCATTACTGCATACACCATTGCATTCTGGAAAAAATGTAGGTTCCAGGTAGTTTTCAAGGGCAATCCCACACACAGTGAATTACAGAAGTCAAAAAAGATGGTAACCAATACATTAATGGTTGTGAGTATGAATTCCTGATTCAGAAACAGCTACACAATATGGAGTTGGGCAAAGGTCATAGGTATCACCTGATTCTCAAATAGGGATTGGGAATCCAGGGGAACTTTCAAATTATGCACTTTAAAAAGTAGAGGAACTAGAACTAGTGTAAATCTCTGACTCTCCTCTCTCCAATGAACACTGGGTGGTATTAACCATGAGAAAGAGAAGAACCACCCTAACATTATGCCATCCATTCCCAATTTTTTGACTCAACCAGAAAGATACCATGGTTGATAGTACTAGAATATGCTGAGAATTAAGCGAGCCAGGAAAAATGCACATGTCCTGCTACAAATCATCAAAAACTATAAAGTATAAACAAGTATTCCTTAGCAAGAGAGAGAGAGAGAAAGAGAGAGAGAAAGAGATGGATGACAGATAGACTGACAAAAAAGATGCATGCATGCATACATGCATACACACACACACACACACACACACACACACCAACCAGCTTATGGGATAGATGATAGATAGATAGATAGATAGATAGATAGATAGATAGATAGATAGATAGATAGATAGATAGATAGATAGGATTCTACCAGTTTGCACCAGTTCAGTAGAACTGGTTGTTACGATTCCCGGTAGTTCAGAGAACCAGTAAAATGGGCCCCTGGCTGGCCCACCCCTGTCTGCCCGCTCCTCTGTTCCCTGCCCAATCAGTCCTTATTGTGCATGCGCAACATCATGCATTTCCACAACAATCACTGACAGCTTCTCCCCCGCCCACCCCGCCTAGTCCCTCCTTATAGCACATGTATGCTACATCACTTCCCACATTTTCCTACCCACTGCCATCGCTTCCAGCAGAAGCAGCAGCAGCAGCAAGCCAACCAGCCAGCCAGCCTTCCACCATCTGATCTCCCTAGGTGAGTGAGGCTCCACAAGCCCCAGTCGCCTACATGCCACTGCTGCCACCAGCCCCAGTTGAGTCCAAACTCCTGGGCCGGTCTAGGCCACCATCACTACGCTGCTTCTGCTGCCGCCGCCTCACCACCTCCACTGCCACAAGCCCTGGCTGAGTCTTGACTCCTGGGCTGGCCTAGGCAACCACCACCATGTCGCCACCACCCTCAGCACTCCCATCCTAACAAGTTTCCCCACACACGCACACTTGCCTGGCTTGCTTAGCCACCAGAGCCATGGCTCCATGCAGCACTTATGGCTTAGCAAGCTTCCCACCCCCACCCCACCCCATTTGCCTGGCTTGCTTAGCCACCAGAGCCATGGCTCCATGCAGCACTTGTGGCCTAGCAAGCTTCCTCCCACCCCACTTGCCTGGCTTGCTGGGGGCCGAGAGGAAGGCGAGCCAGGGCTGACCTGTCACTACTTAGGTCCCACCTGGATTCTCACCTGATAGAAAGAGAGGGAAAGAGAGAGAGAGAAAGAGAGAGTGGGGGGAGAGAGGGAAAGAGAGAGGAGAAGAGAAAGGGAAAGAGAAAGAGAGGGAAGAAAGAGAGAGGAAAAGTGTTATGTCCTGAGGACTCAAGGAGTTCTCACTCAGGTCCACTCTCTTTACGTGGGCGTTATTCCCCCATTCCCATTGGTTGGCTCTCCCCAGCAGCCAGCTATAAAAGCAGGCTGCGGGGTCCAACCGGTTGCTGATTGCTGCGAGCCAGTTCCAGGCTTGGCAAGCACGGTCAGCCCTTTATTGTAAAATAAAGTATTGTTGCACTCATGCTCTGGTTCAGCCTCTCATTGCTCAAACAAAACACTGGCGACGAGGATGGGATGGCTACCAGAAGCACCATGCAACCGCTGAGTCACTAGCCACCGATCCGCAACCCAGAGAGAGCGATCGGCTGGCGATAAGGGAAATGCTGATCCGCAGCCAGAGAGAGCGGTCAGCCAACAAAACGAGCGATCAAAAAGAGCAAACGCTGATCCGCAGCCAGAGAAAGCGGTCTGGTTCAAAAAGTTAGAAGCGTCTGTAGCCGCTTGTTAGCCCCGCTGCAGGGAAAGTGAAGCGCTGCAGCCGCAGCCGCTCTGTATTTGCGCGAAATTCAAACGGGTGTCATTTGAATTTTGAGCCAGTAGGAGACACAGCACAGCGCTGTAGGAAGTCATTAGCGCCCACTTTTGGCGCGAATCAAGACACCTCCAACGGCTAGCAGCCAACGTGGTAACCCAGAGAGAAAGAGAGAGTAGCGAAAAAAACCTCTCCAGAGCTGATATCACTCATGAGCGCCCGTAGTCCCAGAGAGATTTTTCCGCAGGTAGCCCAGCCGTTCTAGCACCATGAGGTTCCAACCCAGTATTCCGGCGTTTAAACCAGACGAAGAGAAGTGGGAGTCGTATAAGAACCGCTTCAATCATTACATCGATGCGGTCGGCTTGGCGGATGCGGGAGAGCACATCGAAAAAATCCTATTTCCTAATCTACTGCGGAGCCACCATTTACGATACCGCCGCAGCACTTTCGTGGCGCAGAGAATTGAAAAACGTTCCGTGGTCGAGTTGCTTGAGATCCTCACTAACCACTACGCTCCCAGGCCTTCACAAATCGCCAGGAGGTTCACGTTCCGTATGAGGAAGCAATCAAGTAAGGAGACCATCAATCAATATATGGCTGCCCTCAGAACAGCAGCCCTGCACTGCGGGTTTGGAACATACTTGGAGGACATGCTCCTCGATCAATTAGTTTGTGGGGTCAAGGATCTCAATCTACAGAGGCACCTGCTTGCAAAAAAGACCTCAACCTCGCAGCAAGCGGTCCGAGGAGGCCCTAGCAGCCGAGCTAGCAACGAACTCAGCCACCAAATTCAGGGCCCAAGTGCCAAGCTAGCATCGTTCCCAGTCCATTCCGAAGAGGTGGAAGCGGAGGAAACCCACAATGATGAAAGCGACGTCCACCGCCTCGCCAACGACAGACGGTCGCAGGTAGGGGCCAAACAAGAATACACCGGTCCACCCAAGCACATCACATTGTGCCTAGCCTGTGGGGGATCGCATCAAAGGCCACCTGCAAGTTTAAAGGAGCCACTTGCAACAACTGCCATAAGAGGGGCACATCGTGAGAGTCTGCCAAGCCCCCAAAGCGCTGCACACAGACCCCCGTCCTCGCACGCGGGACCACAGAGGCAAGTATTAAACTGTCAGCACGCACCGCCTTGCCAGGCGTACTTGCCACGCTGTTAGTAAAATTTCTCTCTCCGTTTCCCTAGAAGGTAAACCGTGCCACATGGAGGTTGACACAGGGTCAGCGCTCTACAATAATCTCGTGGAACACCCTCAAGAGACTCCACCCCAGCCTATCTACTACCCGGCTTCAGAGATGCCAGTTCGGTCTGAAGGACTACCAGGGGAAGGCCATTCCCGTGATCGGCAGAGGCAAGTTCTTTGTCAGTTTTAGAGCTTTTAAAGGCCACCTACCTCTAGTGGTAGTTAACGGCAATCTACCCACCTTATTGGGGCTCGATTGGTTTCCCCACCTCGGCCTAGGGTTAACAGGAGTCCATGCTGTCTCAACCTCAGACACTGACTCCTTATTCGCTGACTACGCAGATGTGTTCAGCGAGGAGCTGGGGTGTTATAATGGAACCCCAT
>NW_028262854.1:0-29002 GCF_049901715.1 Pseudonaja textilis | reverse complement strand
GGAATCCATTGGCTGTGAGTACGTTGGTGAGAGTGTGTAGTTCGGTTTTTTGGTGTTGTTCATCGGCTAAGCATTTTGTTCTGGAGATGAGTGTCTTGGCTACTGGAATTGATCTGTGCTGGGTGGTGGTGTGAGAGTGCATGTAGATAGCGGTTAGTATGTGTTTTCTTCTGGTAGATGGTGTGTCCTAGGAGCCATCGGATCTTTTGTATACCAAGACATCTAGGAAGGGAAGTTGATTGTTGGCTTCTGTTTCCATGGTGAATTGTATTTTGGGGTGTAGACTGTTGAGGTATGTGAGGAAGTTGTTCAGTTTTTCTTTCCCGTGTGGCCAGATTATGAAGGTGTCATCTACGTATCTGAGCCAGAGTTTGGGTTTGTGGTCGTATTTTTCTAGAGCTTGTGTTTCAAAGTGTTCCATGTAGAGGTTTGCGATGACAGGTGAGAGGGTGATCCCATAGGTGCTCCTTCTATTTGTTTGTATTTTTGTCCATTGTAGGTGAAGTAAGTATTGGATAGGCAGTGGTTGGTTAGATCTAGGATGTGCTTGGGGGGTTGTATTTGTTTTGGATGGCTGTCAAGGCTTCTTTTATTGGCACTTGGGTGAAGAGGATGTGACATCGAAGCTTACTAGTAGGTCGCTAGGTTGTAAGTTTTGTTTCTTTATGATCTCGATGAACTGGAATGAGTTTCTTACGTGTGAGTTGATGGATTCTGCATAGGGTTGTAGTTGTTTGGCAAGAAATTTGGCCAGGTTTTGTAGAGGTGAGCCTATGGAGCTGACTATTGGTCTGAGTGGGGTTCCTTCTTTGTGTATTTTGGGGAGACCATAAAGCTTGGGGCATCTGGATGATTTTTCTCTGGGTATGATTCCTTGCTGGATTTCTTCACTGATGGGGAGGCTTTTATTTTGGATTTGGTAGTTTTTTCTAGGTAGGTGGTGGGGTCTGTCTTTAGGGGTTTGTATGTGGGGTCTTGGAGTAGGTTGGTTAGCTTGGTTTGGTAGTCAGATGTGTTCATTACCACTGTCGCATTGCCCTTGTCTGCTGGTAGGATTATTATGCTGGTGTCTTCTTTCAGGTTAAGTAGTGCAGTTTGTTCTTCTTTGGATAAGTTGCTTTTGGGTGGTTTGCTAGTGCAGAGGATGTTGGTGATTTCGAGTCTGATTTTGTTAGCATCATCAGGGTTGGTTTTGGTCAGGCTGGTTTCAACTCCACATATGATGGTTTCTGTGGGGATGTGTTTGGGAGCGACAGCAAAGTTGAATCCTTTTGAGAGGATCTTGGTTTCAGCTTCAGTGAGGATCTTGTCTGAGATGTTGTGCACTGTTTGTTTCATGTGTGGCTGTGGGGGAAGAGTTGGTTTCTGGCATTGTTGTAGTTTCCTGAGTTTGTTGGTCTGTGTGTCTGTCTTGAGGATGGTCTGTGTTTCGCTCTCCAGACAGCGAGTTGTTTGGATTTGTCCCAAAGTAGAGGGTGAATCTTGTTGCTGAGTTTGAGGTGGAGTGTGAGGAGATCTTTGTTGATTTGGTCTAGGAGAAACCTTTTGTGTGAAGTTCATTTCTAATTAGGGCCAGTTCTGTTCTTTTAAGGATGCGTTTGGTGGCTGCTCTGTTGGTGTGGAATTTCAATTGGAAGCTTGTGGGAATTAAATTTTGATCTCGGCAGTTGCATAGGAATGCAAGGTCACATAAAATGGAGGCTCTTTGGACTTCAAGTTTTTCATAAGTCCTGGTCAGATGGTGGGTTTCCTCCCCGTAGAGGTGCAATATTTGTTTTCTGAGGTTCTCGGGTATTTATATGTAGATCTTTGGTTGTTCGGGTTTTCTCCCGCGTAAGATTTGAAGTATCTAGGCAACGTTTCGATGAAGTCTCATTCATCATCTTCAGGCTTCTGTCTCCAGCTCTGTGCTTCTCAGAGTAATGGAGATTGCAGCTGCTTCCTCCTTTTAACTGCCAGTGGGGTGGAACTTGATTGGGTGGGGGCTTGGCTGTGTTCTGATTGGGTGGGGTGTGTTCTCATTGGTAGGGGTTTGGCTGTGTTCTGATTGGTTGGGGGTTAGCCGTGTTCTGATTGGTTGGAGGCGTGTTCTGTTCAGGAGGGGCTTGGTTGTGCTCAGGTTAGTTTTAGTTGCTGGGGATTTGAGCTGGAGAGTTGTGATCTTGCTGTTTGGCTTCTAGTTCGTGGTCCTGCTGCATCTTCATAGTGGGTGTTGGTTTGCTTCATGTATGGCTCAGAGGGGTTTGAAGTGGGTAGTGATGCAGCTGCAGTGCAGCTTCTGGTCCATGGTCGCTTTCTCATTTTCTGAATGGGTGGGAGTCTGTTTTCTACATGGAAGTGTGGTGGTGGCATCTTGTGTGGCTCTCATGGGTGTGGGTCCAGTGTCCTTCTTCATGTTAGGTACTGCTGTTCATGAGGGCGGGTTTCCAAATGGCTGGAAGGCGGGAGGTGTCATCTCGTTTGTTCATGCTGTGTGGGCGTTTTTCTATCTCTATGGCTTCTCTGATTATTCTGCTGTTGAAGTGTTCGGTTTTGGCGATAGTTCTGGTATTTTTAAAATCAATTTCATGTCCTGTGGCTTTGAGGTGTTGGACCAGGGAAGAGGTCGCTTTCTTCTTTTTGATTGAGTTCTTATGTTCTTCAATGCGTGCGCTTATTCTTCTGTTAGTTTGTCCAATGTATGTGTTAGGGCAGGCTGTGCAGGGGATTTCGTATACTCCTTGGTTTTCTAATTCGATTTTGTCTTTGGGGTTTCTTAGGATGGTGGATATTTTTTGTTTGTGCAGAATGCTGTTTTGATGTTGTGTTTTTGGAGGATCTTGCTAATTTTGTCTGTAGTGCCTTTTATATATGGGAGGAGGGCTTTTCCGTTTTCTTGTTCTCTGTCTTGGATTTTGGTTGGGGCTTCTTTTTGGATTAGGTGGGTAATCTTCTTTCTTTGGAATCCATTGGCTGTGAGTACGTTGGTGAGAGTGTGTAGTTCGGTTTTTTGGTGTTGTTCATCGCTAAGCATTTTGTTCTGGAGATGAGTGTCTTGGCTACGGAATTGATCTGTGCTGGGTGGTGGTGTGAGAGTGCATGTAGATAGCGGTTAGTATGTGTTTTCTTCTGGTAGATGGTGTGTCCTAGGGAGCCATCGGATCTTTTGTATACCAAGACATCTAGGAAGGGAAGTTGATTGTTGGCTTCTGTTTCCATGGTGAATTGTATTTTGGGGTGTAGACTGTTGAGGTATGTGAGGAAGTTGTTCAGTTTTTCTTTCCCGTGTGGCCAGATTATGAAGGTGTCATCTACGTATCTGAGCCAGAGTTTGGGTTTGTGGTCGTATTTTTCTAGAGCTTGTGTTTCAAAGTGTTCCATGTAGAGGTTTCGATGACAGGTGAGAGGGGTGATCCCATAGGTGCTCCTTCTATTTGTTTGTATTTTTGTCCATTGTAGGTGAAGTAAGTATTGGATAGGCAGTGGTTGGTTAGATCTAGGATGTGCTTGGGGGTTGTATTTGTTTTGGATGGCTGTCAAGGCTTCTTTTATTGGCACTTGGGTGAAGAGGGATGTGACATCGAAGCTTACTAGTAGGTCGCTAGGTTGTAAGTTTTGTTTCTTTATGATCTCGATGAACTGGAATGAGTTTCTTACGTGTGAGTTGATGGATTCTGCATAGGGTTGTAGTTGTTTGGCAAGAAATTTGGCCAGGTTTTGTAGAGGTGAGCCTATGGAGCTGACTATTGGTCTGAGTGGGGTTCCTTCTTTGTGTATTTTGGGGAGACCATAAAGCTTGGGGCATCTGGATGATTTTTCTCTGGTATGATTCCTTGCTGGATTTCTTCACTGATGGGGGAGGCTTTTATTTTGATTTGGTAGTTTTTTCTAGGTAGGTGGTGGGGTCTGTCTTTAGGGGTTTGTATGTGGGGTCTTGGAGTAGGTTGGTTAGCTTGGTTTGGTAGTCAGATGTGTTCATTACCACTGTCGCATTGCCCTTGTCTGCTGGTAGGATTATTATGCTGGTGTCTTCTTTCAGGTTAAGTAGTGCAGTTTGTTCTTCTTTGGATAAGTTGCTTTTGGGTGGTTTGCTAGTGCAGAGGATGTTGGTGATTTCGAGTCTGATTTTGTTAGCATCATCAGGGTTGGTTTTGGTCAGGCTGGTTTCAACTCCACATATGATGGTTTCTGTGGGGATGTGTTTGGGAGCGACAGCAAAGTTGAATCCTTTTGAGAGGATCTTGGTTTCAGCTTCAGTGAGGATCTTGTCTGAGATGTTGTGCACTGTTTGTTTCATGTGTGGCTGTGGGGGGAAGAGTTGGTTTCTGGCATTGTTGTAGTTTCCTGAGTTTGTTGGTCTGTGTGTCTGTCTTGAGGATGGTCTGTGTTTCTGCTCTCCAGACAGCGAGTTGTTTGGATTTGTCCCAAAGTAGAGGGTGAATCTTGTTGCTGAGTTTGAGGTGGAGTGTGAGGAGATCTTTGTTGATTTGGTCTAGGAGAAACCTTTTGTGTGAAGTTCATTTCTAATTAGGGCCAGTTCTGTTCTTTTAAGGATGCGTTTGGTGGCTGCTCTGTTGGTGTGGAATTTCAATTGGAAGCTTGTGGGAATTAAATTTTGATCTCGGCAGTTGCATAGGAATGCAAGGTCACATAAAATGGAGGCTCTTTGGACTTCAAGTTTTTCATAAGTCCTGGTCAGATGGTGGGTTTCCTCCCGTAGAGGTGCAATATTTGTTTTCTGAGGTTCTCGGGTATTTATATGTAGATCTTTGGTTGTTCGGGTTTTCTCCGCGTAAGATTTGAAGTATCTAGGCAACGTTTCGATGAAGTCTCATTCATCATCTTCAGGCTTCTGTCTCCAGCTCTGTGCTTCTCAGAGTAATGGAGATTGCAGCTGCTTCCTCCTTTTAACTGCCAGTGGGGTGGAACTTGATTGGGTGGGGGCTTGGCTGTGTTCTGATTGGGTGGGGTGTGTTCTCATTGGTAGGGGTTTGGCTGTGTTCTGATTGGTTGGGGGTTAGCCGTGTTCTGATTGGTTGGAGGCGTGTTCTGTTCAGGAGGGGCTTGGTTGTGCTCAGGTTAGTTTTAGTTGCTGGGGGATTTGAGCTGGAGAGTTGTGATCTTGCTGTTTGGCTTCTAGTTCGTGGTCCTGCTGCATCTTCATAGTGGGTGTTGGTTTGCTTCATGTATGGCTCAGAGGGGTTTGAAGTGGGTAGTGATGCAGCTGCAGTGCAGCTTCTGGTCCATGGTCGCTTTCTCATTTTCTGAATGGGTGGGAGTCTGTTTTCTACATGGAAGTGTGGTGGTGGCATCTTGTGTGGCTCTCATGGGTGTGGGTCCAGTGTCCTTCTTCATGTTAGGTACTGCCTGTTCATGAGGGCGGGTTTCCAAATGGCTGGAAGGCGGGAGGTGTCATCTCGCTTGTTCATGCTGTGTGGGCGTTTTTCATCTCTATGGCTTCTCTGATTATTCTGCTGTTGAAGTGTTCGGTTTTGGCGATAGTTCTGGTATTTTTAAAATCAATTTCATGTCCTGTGGCTTTGAGGTGTTGGACCAGGGAAGAGGTCGCTTCTTCTTTTTGATTGAGTTCTTATGTTCTTCAATGCGTGCGCTTATTCTTCTGTTAGTTTGTCCAATGTATGTGTTAGGGCAGGCTGTGCAGGGATTTCGTATACTCCTTGGTTTTCTAATTCGATTTTGTCTTTGGGGTTTCTTAGGATGGTGGATATTTTTTGTTTGTGCAGAATGCTGTTTTGATGTTGTGTTTTTGGAGGATCTTGCTAATTTTGTCTGTAGTGCCTTTTATATATGGGAGGAGGGCTTTTCCGTTTTCTTGTTCTCTGTCTTGGATTTTGGTTGGGGCTTCTTTTTGGATTAGGTGGGTAATCTTCTTTCTTTGGAATCCATTGGCTGTGAGTACGTTGGTGAGAGTGTGTAGTTCGGTTTTTTGGTGTTGTTCATCGGCTAAGCATTTTGTTCTGGAGATGAGTGTCTTGGCTACGGAATTGATCTGTGCTGGGTGGTGGTGTGAGAGTGCATGTAGATAGCGGTTAGTATGTGTTTTCTTCTGGTAGATGGTGTGTCCTAGGGAGCCATCGGATCTTTTGTATACCAAGACATCTAGGAAGGGAAGTTGATTGTTGGCTTCTGTTTCCATGGTGAATTGTATTTTGGGGTGTAGACTGTTGAGGTATGTGAGGAAGTTGTTCAGTTTTTCTTTCCCGTGTGGCCAGATTATGAAGGTGTCATCTACGTATCTGAGCCAGAGTTTGGGTTTGTGGTCGTATTTTTCTAGAGCTTGTGTTTCAAAGTGTTCCATGTAGAGGTTTGCGATGACAGGTGAGAGGGGTGATCCCATAGGTGCTCCTTCTATTTGTTTGTATTTTTGTCCATTGTAGGTGAAGTAAGTATTGGATAGGCAGTGGTTGGTTAGATCTAGGATGTGCTTGGGGGTTGTATTTGTTTTGGATGGCTGTCAAGGCTTTCTTTTATTGGCACTTGGGTGAAGAGGGATGTGACATCGAAGCTTACTAGTAGGTCGCTAGGTTGTAAGTTTTGTTTCTTTATGATCTCGATGAACTGGAATGAGTTTCTTACGTGTGAGTTGATGGATTCTGCATAGGGTTGTAGTTGTTTGGCAAGAAATTTGGCCAGGTTTTGTAGAGGTGAGCCTATGGAGCTGACTATTGGTCTGAGTGGGGTTCCTTCTTTGTGTATTTTGGGAGACCATAAAGCTTGGGGCATCTGGATGATTTTTCTCTGGGTATGATTCCTTGCTGGATTTCTTCACTGATGGGGGAGGCTTTTATTTTGGATTTGGTAGTTTTTTCTAGGTAGGTGGTGGGGTCTGTCTTTAGGGGTTTGTATGTGGGGTCTTGGAGTAGGTTGGTTAGCTTGGTTTGGTAGTCAGATGTGTTCATTACCACTGTCGCATTGCCCTTGTCTGCTGGTAGGATTATTATGCTGGTGTCTTCTTTCAGGTTAAGTAGTGCAGTTTGTTCTTCTTTGGATAAGTTGCTTTTGGGTGGTTTGCTAGTGCAGAGGATGTTGGTGATTTCGAGTCTGATTTTGTTAGCATCATCAGGGTTGGTTTTGGTCAGGCTGGTTTCAACTCCACATATGATGGTTTCTGTGGGGATGTGTTTGGGAGCGACAGCAAAGTTGAATCCTTTTGAGAGGATCTTGGTTTCAGCTTCAGTGAGGATCTTGTCTGAGATGTTGTGCACTGTTTGTTTCATGTGTGGCTGTGGGGGGAAGAGTTGGTTTCTGGCATTGTTGTAGTTTCCTGAGTTTGTTGGTCTGTGTGTCTGTCTTGAGGATGGTCTGTGTTTCGCTCTCCAGACAGCGAGTTGTTTGGATTTGTCCCAAAGTAGAGGGTGAATCTTGTTGCTGAGTTTGAGGTGGAGTGTGAGGAGATCTTTGTTGATTTGGTCTAGGAGAAACCTTTTGTGTGAAGTTCATTTCTAATTAGGGCCAGTTCTGTTCTTTTAAGGATGCGTTTGGTGGCTGCTCTGTTGGTGTGGAATTTCAATTGGAAGCTTGTGGGAATTAAATTTTGATCTCGGCAGTTGCATAGGAATGCAAGGTCACATAAAATGGAGGCTCTTTGGACTTCAAGTTTTTCATAAGTCCTGGTCAGATGGTGGGTTTCCTCCCGTAGAGGTGCAATATTTGTTTTCTGAGGTTCTCAGGTATTTATATGTAGATCTTTGGTTGTTCGGGTTTTCTCCGCGTAAGATTTGAAGTATCTAGGCAACGTTTCGATGAAGTCTCATTCATCATCTTCAGGCTTCTGTCTCCAGCTCTGTGCTTCTCAGAGTAATGGAGATTGCAGCTGCTTCCTCCTTTTAACTGCCAGTGGGGGTGGAACTTGATTGGGTGGGGGCTTGGCTGTGTTCTGATTGGGTGGGGGTGTGTTCTCATTGGTAGGGGGTTTGGCTGTGTTCTGATTGGTTGGGGGTTAGCCGTGTTCTGATTGGTTGGAGGCGTGTTCTGTTCAGGAGGGGCTTGGTTGTGCTCAGGTTAGTTTTAGTTGCTGGGGATTTGAGCTGGAGAGTTGTGATCTTGCTGTTTGGCTTCTAGTTCGTGGTCCTGCTGCATCTTCATAGTGGGTGTTGGTTTGCTTCATGTATGGCTCAGAGGGGTTTGAAGTGGGTAGTGATGCAGCTGCAGTGCAGCTTCTGGTCCATGGTCGCTTCTCATTTTCTGAATGGGTGGGAGTCTGTTTTCTACATGGAAGTGTGGTGGTGGCATCTTGTGTGGCTCTCATGGGTGTGGGTCCAGTGTCCTTCTTCATGTTAGGTACTGCCTGTTCATGAGGGCGGGTTTCCAAATGGCTGGAAGGCGGGAGGTGTCATCTCGTTTGTTCATGCTGTGTGGGCGTTTTTCTATCTCTATGGCTTCTCTGATTATTCTGCTGTTGAAGTGTTCGGTTTTGGCGATAGTTCTGGTATTTTTAAAATCAATTTCATGTCCTGTGGCTTTGAGGTGTTGGACCAGGGAAGAGGTCGTTTCTTCTTTTTTGATTGAGTTCTTATGTTCTTCAATGCGTGCGCTTATTCTTCTGTTAGTTTGTCCAATGTATGTGTTAGGGCAGGCTGTGCAGGGGATTTCGTATACTCCTTGGTTTTCTAATTCGATTTTGTCTTTGGGGTTTCTTAGGATGGTGGATATTTTTTGTTTGTGCAGAATGCTGTTTTGATGTTGTGTTTTTGGAGGATCTTGCTAATTTTGTCTGTAGTGCCTTTTATATATGGGAGGAGGGCTTTTCCGTTTTCTTGTTCTCTGTCTTGGATTTTGGTTGGGGCTTCTTTTTGGATTAGGTGGGTAATCTTCTTTCTTTGGAATCCATTGGCTGTGAGTACGTTGGTGAGAGTGTGTAGTTCGGTTTTTTGGTGTTGTTCATCGGCTAAGCATTTTGTTCTGGAGATGAGTGTCTTGGCTACGGAATTGATCTGTGCTGGGTGGTGGTGTGAGAGTGCATGTAGATAGCGGTTAGTATGTGTTTTCTTCTGGTAGATGGTGTGTCCTAGGGAGCCATCGGATCTTTTGTATACCAAGACATCTAGGAAGGGAAGTTGATTGTTGGCTTCTGTTTCCATGGTGAATTGTATTTTGGGGTGTAGACTGTTGAGGTATGTGAGGAAGTTGTTCAGTTTTTCTTTCCCGTGTGGCCAGATTATGAAGGTGTCATCTACGTATCTGAGCCAGAGTTTGGGTTTGTGGTCGTATTTTTCTAGAGCTTGTGTTTCAAAGTGTTCCATGTAGAGGTTTGCGATGACAGGTGAGAGGGTGATCCCATAGGTGCTCCTTCTATTTGTTTGTATTTTTGTCCATTGTAGGTGAAGTAAGTATTGGATAGGCAGTGGTTGGTTAGATCTAGGATGTGCTTGGGGGTTGTATTTGTTTTGGATGGCTGTCAAGGCTTCTTTTATTGGCACTTGGGTGAAGAGGGATGTGACATCGAAGCTTACTAGTAGGTCGCTAGGTTGTAAGTTTTGTTTCTTTATGATCTCGATGAACTGGAATGAGTTTCTTACGTGTGAGTTGATGGATTCTGCATAGGGTTGTAGTTGTTTGGCAAGAAATTTGGCCAGGTTTTGTAGAGGTGAGCCTATGGAGCTGACTATTGGTCTGAGTGGGGTTCCTTCTTTGTGTATTTGGGGAGACCATAAAGCTTGGGGCATCTGGATGATTTTTCTCTGGGTATGATTCCTTGCTGGATTTCTTCACTGATGGGGGAGGCTTTTATTTTGGATTTGGATTTCGGCTGTCTGGAGAGCCGAAACACAGACCATCCTCAAGACAGACACACAGACCAACAAACTCAGGAAACTACAACAATGCCAGAAACCAACTCTTCCCCCCACAGCCACACATGAAACAAACAGTGCACAACATCTCAGACAAGATCCTCACTGAAGCTGAAACCAAGATCCTCTCAAAAGGATTCAACTTTGCTGTCGCTCCCAAACACATCCCCACAGAAACCATCATATGTGGAGTTGAAACCAGCCTGACCAAAACCAACCCTGATGATGCTAACAAAATCAGACTCGAAATCACCAACATCCTCTGCACTAGCAAACCACCCAAAAGCAACTTATCCAAAGAAGAACAAACTGCACTACTTAACCTGAAAGAAGACACCAGCATAATAATCCTACCAGCAGACAAGGGCAATGCGACAGTGGTAATGAACACATCTGACTACCAAACCAAGCTAACCAACCTACTCCAAGACCCCACATACAAACCCCTAAAGACAGACCCCACCACCTACCTAGAAAAAAACTACCAAATCCAAAATAAAAGCCTCCCCCATCAGTGAAGAAATCCAGCAAGGAATCATACCCAGAGAAAAATCATCCAGATGCCCCAAGCTTTATGGTCTCCCCAAAATACACAAAGAAGGAACCCCACTCAGACCAATAGTCAGCTCCATAGGCTCACCTCTACAAAACCTGGCCAAATTTCTTGCCAAACAACTACAACCCTATGCAGAATCCATCAACTCACACGTAAGAAACTCATTCCAGTTCATCGAGATCATAAAGAAACAAAACTTACAACCTAGCGACCTACTAGTAAGCTTCGATGTCACATCCCTCTTCACCCAAGTGCCAATAAAAGAAGCCTTGACAGCCATCCAAAACAAATACAACCCCCCAAGCACATCCTAGATCTAACCAACCACTGCCTATCCAATACTTACTTCACCTACAATGGACAAAAATACAAACAAATAGAAGGAGCACCTATGGGATCACCCTCTCACCTGTCATCGCAAACCTCTACATGGAACACTTTGAAACACAAGCTCTAGAAAATACGACCACAAACCCAAACTCTGGCTCAGATACGTAGATGACACCTTCATAATCTGGCCACACGGGAAAGAAAAACTGAACAACTTCCTCACATACCTCAACAGTCTACACCCCAAAATACAATTCACCATGGAAACAGAAGCCAACAATCAACTTCCTTCCTAGATGTCTTGGTATACAAAAGATCCGATGGCTCCCTAGGACACACCATCTACCAGAAGAAAACACATACTAACCGCTATCTACATGCACTCTCACACCACCACCCAGCACAGATCAATTCCGTAGCCAAGACACTCATCTCCAGAACAAAATGCTTAGCCGATGAACAACACCAAAAACCGAACTACACACTCTCACCAACGTACTCACAGCCAATGGATTCCAAAGAAAGAAGATTACCCACCTAATCCAAAAAGAAGCCCCAACCAAAATCCAAGACAGAGAACAAGAAAACGGAAAAGCCCTCCTCCCATATATAAAAGGCACTACAGACAAAATTAGCAAGATCCTCCAAAAACACAACATCAAAACAGCATTCTGCACAAACAAAAAAATATCCACCATCCTAAGAAACCCCAAAGACAAAATCGAATTAGAAAACCAAGGAGTATACGAAATCCCCTGCACAGCCTGCCCTAACACATACATTGGACAAACTAACAGAAGAATAAGCGCACGCATTGAAGAACATAAGAACTCAATCAAAAAGAAGAAACGACCTCTTCCCTGGTCCAACACCTCAAAGCCACAGGACATGAAATTGATTTTAAAAATACCAGAACTATCGCCAAAACCGAACACTTCAACAGCAGAATAATCAGAGAAGCCATAGAGATAGAAAACGCCCACACAGCATGAACAAACGAGATGACACCTCCCGCCTTCCAGCCATTTGGAAACCCGCCTCATGAACAGACGAGTACCTAACATGAAGAAGGACACTGGACCCACACCCATGAGAGCCACACAAGATGCCACCACCACACTTCCATGTAGAAAACAGACTCCCACCCATTCAGAAAATGAGAAACGACCATGGACCAGAAGCTGCACTGCAGCTGCATCACTACCCACTTCAAACCCCTCTGAGCCATACATGAAGCAAACCAACACCCACTATGAAGATGCAGCAGGACCACGAACTAGAAGCCAAACAGCAAGATCACAACTCTCTAGCTCAAATCCCCCAGCAACTAAAACTAACCTGAGCACAACCAAGCCCCTCCTGAACAGAACACGCCTCCAACCAATCAGAACACGGCTAACCCCCAACCAATCAGAACACAGCCAAACCCCTACCAATGAGAACACACCCCACCCAATCAGAACACAGCCAAGCCCCCACCCAATCAAGTTCCACCCCACTGGCAGTTAAAAGGAGGAAGCAGCTGCAATCTCCATTACTCTGAGAAGCACAGAGCTGGAGACAGAAGCCTGAAGATGATGAATGAGACTTCATCGAAACGTTGCCTAGATACTTCAAATCTTACGCGGAGAAAACCGAACAACCAAAGATCTACATATAAATACCCGAGAACCTCAGAAAACAAATATTGCACCTCTACGGGAGGAAACCCACCATCTGACCAGGACTTATGAAAAACTTGAAGTCCAAAGAGCCTCCATTTTATGTGACCTTGCATTCCTATGCAACTGCCGAGATCAAAATTTAATTCCCACAAGCTTCCAATTGAAATTCCACACCAACAGAGCAGCCACCAAACGCATCCTTAAAAGAACAGAACTGGCCCTAATTAGAAATGAACTTCACACAAAAGGTTTCTCCTAGACCAAATCAACAAAGATCTCCTCACACTCCACCTCAAACTCAGCAACAAGATTCACCCTCTACTTTGGGACAAATCCAAACAACTCGCTGTCTGGAGAGCCGAAACACAGACCATCCTCAAGACAGACACACAGACCAACAAACTCAGGAAACTACAACAATGCCAGAAACCAACTCTTCCCCCCACAGCCACACATGAAACAAACAGTGCACAACATCTCAGACAAGATCCTCACTGAAGCTGAAACCAAGATCCTCTCAAAAGGATTCAACTTTGCTGTCGCCCCCAAACACATCCCCACAGAAACCATCATATGTGGAGTTGAAACCAGCCTGACCAAAACCAACCCTGATGATGCTAACAAAATCAGACTCGAAATCACCAACATCCTCTGCACTAGCAAACCACCCAAAAGCAACTTATCCAAAGAAGAACAAACTGCACTACTTAACCTGAAAGAAGACACCAGCATAATAATCCTACCAGCAGACAAGGGCAATGCGACAGTGGTAATGAACACATCTGACTACCAAACCAAGCTAACCAACCTACTCCAAGACCCCACATACAAACCCCTAAAGACAGACCCCACCACCTACCTAGAAAAACTACCAAATCCAAAATAAAAGCCTCCCCATCAGTGAAGAAATCCAGCAAGGAATCATACCCAGAGAAAAATCATCCAGATGCCCCAAGCTTTATGGTCTCCCAAAATACACAAAGAAGGAACCCCACTCAGACCAATAGTCAGCTCCATAGGCTCACCTCTACAAAACCTGGCCAAATTTCTTGCCAAACAACTACAACCCTATGCAGAATCCATCAACTCACACGTAAGAAACTCATTCCAGTTCATCGAGATCATAAAGAAACAAAACTTACAACCTAGCGACCTACTAGTAAGCTTCATGTCACATCCCTCTTCACCCAAGTGCCAATAAAAGAAGCCTTGACAGCCATCCAAAACAAATACAACCCCCAAGCACATCCTAGATCTAACCAACCACTGCCTATCCAATACTTACTTCACCTACAATGGACAAAAATACAAACAAATAGAAGGAGCACCTATGGGATCACCCTCTCACCTGTCATCGCAAACCTCTACATGGAACACTTTGAAACACAAGCTCTAGAAAATACGACCACAAACCCAAACTCTGGCTCAGATACGTAGATGACACCTTCATAATCTGGCCACACGGGAAAGAAAAACTGAACAACTTCCTCACATACCTCAACAGTCTACACCCCAAAATACAATTCACCATGGAAACAGAAGCCAACAATCAACTTCCCTTCCTAGATGTCTTGGTATACAAAAGATCCGATGGCTCCCTAGGACACACCATCTACCAGAAGAAAACACATACTAACCGCTATCTACATGCACTCTCACACCACCACCCAGCACAGATCAATTCCGTAGCCAAGACACTCATCTCCAGAACAAAATGCTTAGCCGATGAACAACACCAAAAACCGAACTACACACTCTCACCAACGTACTCACAGCCAATGGATTCCAAAGAAAGAAGATTACCCACCTAATCCAAAAAGAAGCCCCAACCAAAATCCAAGACAGAGAACAAGAAAACGGAAAAGCCCTCCTCCCATATATAAAAGGCACTACAGACAAAATTAGCAAGATCCTCCAAAAACACAACATCAAAACAGCATTCTGCACAAACAAAAAAATATCCACCATCCTAAGAAACCCCAAAGACAAAATCGAATTAGAAAACCAAGGAGTATACGAAATCCCTGCACAGCCTGCCCTAACACATACATTGGACAAACTAACAGAAGAATAAGCGCACGCATTGAAGAACATAAGAACTCAATCAAAAAGAAGAAACGACCTCTTCCCTGGTCCAACACCTCAAAGCCACAGGACATGAAATTGATTTTAAAAATACCAGAACTATCGCCAAAACCGAACACTTCAACAGCAGAATAATCAGAGAAGCCATAGAGATAGAAAAACGCCCACACAGCATGAACAAACGAGATGACACCTCCCGCCTTCCAGCCATTTGGAAACCCGCCCTCATGAACAGACGAGTACCTAACATGAAGAAGGACACTGGACCCACACCCATGAGAGCCACACAAGATGCCACCACCACACTTCCATGTAGAAAACAGACTCCCACCCATTCAGAAAATGAGAAACGACCATGGACCAGAAGCTGCACTGCAGCTGCATCACTACCCACTTCAAACCCTCTGAGCCATACATGAAGCAAACCAACACCCACTATGAAGATGCAGCAGGACCACGAACTAGAAGCCAAACAGCAAGATCACAACTCTCCAGCTCAAATCCCCAGCAACTAAAACTAACCTGAGCACAACCAAGCCCCCTCCTGAACAGAACACGCCTCCAACCAATCAGAACACGGCTAACCCCCAACCAATCAGAACACAGCCAAACCCCTACCAATGAGAACACACCCCCACCCAATCAGAACACAGCCAAGCCCCCACCCAATCAAGTTCCACCCCACTGGCAGTTAAAAGGAGGAAGCAGCTGCAATCTCCATTACTCTGAGAAGCACAGAGCTGGAGACAGAAGCCTGAAGATGATGAATGAGACTTCATCGAAACGTTGCCTAGATACTTCAAATCTTACGCGGGAGAAAACCCGAACAACCAAAGATCTACATATAAATACCCAGAGAACCTCAGAAAACAAATATTGCACCTCTACGGGAGGAAACCCACCATCTGACCAGGACTTATGAAAAACTTGAAGTCCAAAGAGCCTCCATTTTATGTGACCTTGCATTCCTATGCAACTGCCGAGATCAAAATTTAATTCCCACAAGCTTCCAATTGAAATTCCACACCAACAGAGCAGCCACCAAACGCATCCTTAAAAGAACAGAACTGGCCCTAATTAGAAATGAACTTCACACAAAAAGGTTTCTCCTAGACCAAATCAACAAAGATCTCCTCACACTCCACCTCAAACTCAGCAACAAGATTCACCCTCTACTTTGGGACAACCAAACAACTCGCTGTCTGGAGAGCCGAAACACAGACCATCCTCAAGACAGACACACAGACCAACAAACTCAGGAAACTACAACAATGCCAGAAACCAACTCTTCCCCCCCACAGCCACACATGAAACAAACAGTGCACAACATCTCAGACAAGATCCTCACTGAAGCTGAAACCAAGATCCTCTCAAAAGGATTCAACTTTGCTGTCGCCTCCCAAACACATCCCCACAGAAACCATCATATGTGGAGTTGAAACCAGCCTGACCAAAACCAACCCTGATGATGCTAACAAAATCAGACTCGAAATCACCAACATCCTCTGCACTAGCAAACCACCCAAAAGCAACTTATCCAAAGAAGAACAAACTGCACTACTTAACCTGAAAGAAGACACCAGCATAATAATCCTACCAGCAGACAAGGGCAATGCGACAGTGGTAATGAACACATCTGACTACCAAACCAAGCTAACCAACCTACTCCAAGACCCCACATACAAACCCCTAAAGACAGACCCCACCACCTACCTAGAAAAAACTACCAAATCCAAAATAAAAGCCTCCCCCATCAGTGAAGAAATCCAGCAAGGAATCATACCCAGAGAAAAATCATCCAGATGCCCCAAGCTTTATGGTCTCCCCAAAATACACAAAGAAGGAACCCCACTCAGACCAATAGTCAGCTCCATAGGCTCACCTCTACAAAACCTGGCCAAATTTCTTGCCAAACAACTACAACCCTATGCAGAATCCATCAACTCACACGTAAGAAACTCATTCCAGTTCATCGAGATCATAAAGAAACAAAACTTACAACCTAGCGACCTACTAGTAAGCTTCATGTCACATCCCTCTTCACCCAAGTGCCAATAAAAGAAGCCTTGACAGCCATCCAAAACAAATACAACCCCCCAAGCACATCCTAGATCTAACCAACCACTGCCTATCCAATACTTACTTCACCTACAATGGACAAAAATACAAACAAATAGAAGGAGCACCTATGGGATCACCCCTCTCACCTGTCATCGCAAACCTCTACATGGAACACTTTGAAACACAAGCTCTAGAAAAATACGACCACAAACCCAAACTCTGGCTCAGATACGTAGATGACACCTTCATAATCTGGCCACACGGGAAAGAAAAACTGAACAACTTCCTCACATACCTCAACAGTCTACACCCCAAAATACAATTCACCATGGAAACAGAAGCCAACAATCAACTTCCTTCCTAGATGTCTTGGTATACAAAAGATCCGATGGCTCCCTAGGACACACCATCTACCAGAAGAAAACACATACTAACCGCTATCTACATGCACTCTCACACCACCACCCAGCACAGATCAATTCCGTAGCCAAGACACTCATCTCCAGAACAAAATGCTTAGCCGATGAACAACACCAAAAACCGAACTACACACTCTCACCAACGTACTCACAGCCAATGGATTCCAAAGAAAGAAGATTACCCACCTAATCCAAAAAGAAGCCCCAACCAAAATCCAAGACAGAGAACAAGAAAACGGAAAAGCCCTCCTCCCATATATAAAAGGCACTACAGACAAAATTAGCAAGATCCTCCAAAAACACAACATCAAAACAGCATTCTGCACAAACAAAAAATATCCACCATCCTAAGAAACCCCAAAGACAAAATCGAATTAGAAAACCAAGGAGTATACGAAATCCCTGCACAGCCTGCCCTAACACATACATTGGACAAACTAACAGAAGAATAAGCGCACGCATTGAAGAACATAAGAACTCAATCAAAAAGAAGAAACGACCTCTTCCCTGGTCCAACACCTCAAAGCCACAGGACATGAAATTGATTTTAAAAATACCAGAACTATCGCCAAAACCGAACACTTCAACAGCAGAATAATCAGAGAAGCCATAGAGATAGAAAAACGCCCACACAGCATGAACAAACGAGATGACACCTCCCGCCTTCCAGCCATTTGGAAACCCGCCCTCATGAACAGACGAGTACCTAACATGAAGAAGGACACTGGACCCACACCCATGAGAGCCACACAAGATGCCACCACCACACTTCCATGTAGAAAACAGACTCCCACCCATTCAGAAAATGAGAAACGACCATGGACCAGAAGCTGCACTGCAGCTGCATCACTACCCACTTCAAACCCCTCTGAGCCATACATGAAGCAAACCAACACCCACTATGAAGATGCAGCAGGACCACGAACTAGAAGCCAAACAGCAAGATCACAACTCTCTAGCTCAAATCCCCAGCAACTAAAACTAACCTGAGCACAACCAAGCCCCCTCCTGAACAGAACACGCCTCAACCAATCAGAACACGGCTAACCCCCAACCAATCAGAACACAGCCAAACCCCCTACCAATGAGAACACACCCCACCCAATCAGAACACAGCCAAGCCCCCACCCAATCAAGTTCCACCCCCACTGGCAGTTAAAAGGAGGAAGCAGCTGCAATCTCCATTACTCTGAGAAGCACAGAGCTGGAGACAGAAGCCTGAAGATGATGAATGAGACTTCATCGAAACGTTGCCTAGATACTTCAAATCTTACGCGGAGAAAACCCGAACAACCAAAGATCTACATATAAATACCCGCGAGAACCTCAGAAAACAAATATTGCACCTCTACGGGAGGAAACCCACCATCTGACCAGGACTTATGAAAAACTTGAAGTCCAAAGAGCCTCCATTTTATGTGACCTTGCATTCCTATGCAACTGCCGAGATCAAAATTTAATTCCCACAAGCTTCCAATTGAAATTCCACACCAACAGAGCAGCCACCAAACGCATCCTTAAAAGAACAGAACTGGCCCTAATTAGAAATGAACTTCACACAAAAAGGTTTCTCCTAGACCAAATCAACAAAGATCTCCTCACACTCCACCTCAAACTCAGCAACAAGATTCACCCTCTACTTTGGGACAAATCCAAACAACTCGCTGTCTGGAGAGCCGAAACACAGACCATCCTCAAGACAGACACACAGACCAACAAACTCAGGAAACTACAACAATGCCAGAAACCAACTCTTCCCCCCACAGCCACACATGAAACAAACAGTGCACAACATCTCAGACAAGATCCTCACTGAAGCTGAAACCAAGATCCTCTCAAAAGGATTCAACTTTGCTGTCGCTCCCAAACACATCCCCACAGAAACCATCATATGTGGAGTTGAAACCAGCCTGACCAAAACCAACCCTGATGATGCTAACAAAATCAGACTCGAAATCACCAACATCCTCTGCACTAGCAAACCACCCAAAAGCAACTTATCCAAAGAAGAACAAACTGCACTACTTAACCTGAAAGAAGACACCAGCATAATAATCCTACCAGCAGACAAGGGCAATGCGACAGTGGTAATGAACACATCTGACTACCAAACCAAGCTAACCAACCTACTCCAAGACCCCACATACAAACCCCTAAAGACAGACCCCACCACCTACCTAGAAAAAACTACCAAATCCAAAATAAAAGCCTCCCCATCAGTGAAGAAATCCAGCAAGGAATCATACCCAGAGAAAAATCATCCAGATGCCCCAAGCTTTATGGTCTCCCCAAAATACACAAAGAAGGAACCCCACTCAGACCAATAGTCAGCTCCATAGGCTCACCTCTACAAAACCTGGCCAAATTTCTTGCCAAACAACTACAACCCTATGCAGAATCCATCAACTCACACGTAAGAAACTCATTCCAGTTCATCGAGATCATAAAGAAACAAAACTTACAACCTAGCGACCTACTAGTAAGCTTCATGTCACATCCCTCTTCACCCAAGTGCCAATAAAAGAAGCCTTGACAGCCATCCAAAACAAATACAACCCCCAAGCACATCCTAGATCTAACCAACCACTGCCTATCCAATACTTACTTCACCTACAATGGACAAAAATACAAACAAATAGAAGGAGCACCTATGGGATCACCCTCTCACCTGTCATCGCAAACCTCTACATGGAACACTTTGAAACACAAGCTCTAGAAAAATACGACCACAAACCCAAACTCTGGCTCAGATACGTAGATGACACCTTCATAATCTGGCCACACGGGAAAGAAAAACTGAACAACTTCCTCACATACCTCAACAGTCTACACCCCAAAATACAATTCACCATGGAAACAGAAGCCAACAATCAACTTCCCTTCCTAGATGTCTTGGTATACAAAAGATCCGATGGCTCCCTAGGACACACCATCTACCAGAAGAAAACACATACTAACCGCTATCTACATGCACTCTCACACCACCACCCAGCACAGATCAATTCCGTAGCCAAGACACTCATCTCCAGAACAAAATGCTTAGCCGATGAACAACACCAAAAAACCGAACTACACACTCTCACCAACGTACTCACAGCCAATGGATTCCAAAGAAAGAAGATTACCCACCTAATCCAAAAAGAAGCCCCAACCAAAATCCAAGACAGAGAACAAGAAAACGGAAAAGCCCTCCTCCCATATATAAAAGGCACTACAGACAAAATTAGCAAGATCCTCCAAAAACACAACATCAAAACAGCATTCTGCACAAACAAAAAATATCCACCATCCTAAGAAACCCCAAAGACAAAATCGAATTAGAAAACCAAGGAGTATACGAAATCCCTGCACAGCCTGCCCTAACACATACATTGGACAAACTAACAGAAGAATAAGCGCACGCATTGAAGAACATAAGAACTCAATCAAAAAAGAAGAAACGACCTCTTCCCTGGTCCAACACCTCAAAGCCACAGGACATGAAATTGATTTTAAAAATACCAGAACTATCGCCAAAACCGAACACTTCAACAGCAGAATAATCAGAGAAGCCATAGAGATAGAAAAACGCCCACACAGCATGAACAAACGAGATGACACCTCCCGCCTTCCAGCCATTTGGAAACCCGCCCTCATGAACAGACGCAGTACCTAACATGAAGAAGGACACTGGACCCACACCCATGAGAGCCACACAAGATGCCACCACCACACTTCCATGTAGAAAACAGACTCCCACCCATTCAGAAAATGAGAAACGACCATGGACCAGAAGCTGCACTGCAGCTGCATCACTACCCACTTCAAACCCCTCTGAGCCATACATGAAGCAAACCAACACCCACTATGAAGATGCAGCAGGACCACGAACTAGAAGCCAAACAGCAAGATCACAACTCTCTAGCTCAAATCCCCAGCAACTAAAACTAACCTGAGCACAACCAAGCCCCCTCCTGAACAGAACACGCCTCCAACCAATCAGAACACGGCTAACCCCCCAACCAATCAGAACACAGCCAAACCCCCTACCAATGAGAACACACCCCCACCCAATCAGAACACAGCCAAGCCCCCACCCAATCAAGTTCCACCCCACTGGCAGTTAAAAGGAGGAAGCAGCTGCAATCTCCATTACTCTGAGAAGCACAGAGCTGGAGACAGAAGCCTGAAGATGATGAATGAGACTTCATCGAAACGTTGCCTAGATACTTCAAATCTTACGCGGGAAAACCCGAACAACCAAAGATCTACATATATATATATATATATATATATATATATATATATATATTCTGTATATACATACACACACACACACACACACACACACACACACACACACACACATATATATATATATATATATATATATATATATATATATATATATATATTTTCTGAGGTTCTCGTGGGTATTTGTATGTGGATCTTTGATTATTCGGGTTTTCTCCTGCGTAAAATTGGAGGTGTCTAGGCGACATTTTGATGAAGTCTCATTCATCATCTTCAAACTTGTGTCTTCAGCTTTGTGCTTCTCAGAGTAATATGAGCTTGCAGCTGCTTCTTCCTTTTAACTGCTAGTGAGGGTGTGTTCTGATTGGTTGTGGGGTTTGGCTGTGTTCTGATTGGTTGGGGGGCTGGCTGTGTTTTGATTGGCTGGGGGTGTGTTTCACCAATGAGAAATATATATATGCATGCTATGGCCATGAAAAAAGCTGTACTTTATTATAGTATATCAGTGAATATATCTGATCTTGTAGAAATATGGTAAATCATTGTAAATGTATCACATCCGTTTATGCATTATGAAATTTATGACTAATGATTGGAAGAAATGATCCCAAACTGATCCTGTTACAAGGGATTGTTTTTGATAATTTTTGGAAATTTTCTGAGTTTGTGATTACTTATATCACATACAGTTCTAATAAAATGAAATTTAGCCTTAGATTCACTTTCAGGATGGCACAGATAGTTGAAATAGGAATAAGTTCCAGTTAAGCCTTCAGTGTGTATGAATGCATGATTTCCCTGTGAAGACATTAGGAAGACTTCTGTTTCTTGTGTTGGTCCATGGACTCTTTCTCTTCTACTTATGGACAGGGAGATTTCATTCAAAATGGGGAAAATAATCCCAGGGTTAGGGTTTTGTTTTGACTATTCCCTCCATTCTGAATAGAAGAGACATGGAAGGAGTAGAACAGGGTGTCAAACTCACAGCCCATGGGCCTGATGCATCACATGCTGGCCCCACCTGGTTTAGCGAAGGGGGGAAAGTCCCAATATGTCATGTGGTGCTGCCGTGACGACGCGAGTTTGAAACCCCTGGAGTAAAAGATTGCTAAGTCTTTTATTAAGAATTTATTTTTATATGGGCTGCCAAAATATGGAAAGGACCTGGATGGCAACAAAGAGTTTCTGGATCTCCTGGTTGTGATCGAATGGTCACACATATTTTTAGCACCTACTTGGGATGGCCGTATGTTCCATGAAGAAACATAGGCAAGAAACAATGGCTAGAAACTAGTGAGAACAATTAACCAGTGGAACAGCTTTTCTTCAGAAGTCATCGGTGCTTCATCCCTGGAGGTTTTTAAGAAAAGACTGACAGTCACTTGTCTGAAATTGGATAGGGTCTCCTGCTTGAGCAAAGGGGATGGACTAGAAGACCTCCAAGGTCCCTTGCAGATCTGATTGATGGGGATGGTAGTGGAAATTCTTTTTAAAAAGTAAGCACAAATCAACTCTCCAAAAAGTTAATGCTGTAACAACTGGATACTACTGGTTACCAAATCTGAGCTGTAAAAAAATCTAAATGGCCATTAGATGGCATCAAAGAAGAAGCATTCCCCCCCAGTTAGTATGACAATAGGTAACAATCACCAAGCAGGCAAAAAAGTATGTGATAGAACAGCATTCAACACTTTTCCTGACTTTTTAAAAACATCCCTCTCATTGTTCACAGCGAGAGCACCATTGTGGACCCTTTCATCATTCAGCAGAAGACTCCAGGGAGGGAAAAATCACCCCATTCTGTACTCAGGCCCTTCTCAGCCAAGGTCACAGCTTTTCCATCACCTTGTAACTCAGAGGAAGAAACATCCAGCAGAAGAATCTCTACCTTCCTGTTTATGTCTGAGAGCATTTCCACATGACCTGCTAAATGCAGTTTGAAAATGCCTCAGCAACCATCTTAGGAGTACAATAAATGGGTTCTCTTGTAAAGTTTATTAAAAGTTTTCAAAAGAACATAAAAGTTACCACAAAATAGCACAGAATAAAAAGGACAAAGAAAGAGAGAGATATAAGAGAAAACGAAGTTGCAAAAGAGAAAGGATAAAAAGAAAAAAAATCCATTTTTTTTTGCAGCAAATACACGTATGATTACAAAGTATCTCTTACGGTACAGTACAAAATGACAGTACAGATGACAGTACAAAAAAAATGACAGATGACAATACTAAAAACTTCATTTTTTTCTATTATCCATTTTTTTCTAATCATCAAAACCACAAATGTTAAATATATATATTTTTCTTTTTTTCATTAAAAAAGCCTATAAGGGTCTTCTAACCATAAATATTCATACTGTCTTTCATCTATTTTTTGGAAGTTCCATCAACTTCACCAATCTTTCCTCTATTGTGAGTAATGTCAAACTTTTCTATCTTTAAGCATATAATCTTGCTGTGGTTTCATATATGAAAACAATGTTCCATGATTTTTTTCTAGTTGCTTGTCCATTACTTCCAAAAGAAAGGCATCTAGTTTCAGCTGACCTTCTTCTGAATTAATCTTCTGAATTAATGAATATATTTGTGACCATTTTTTTTGCCTTCTTTACATGTCCACCAAACAAGGTAAAATGTCCCATCAAGTTGTTCACATTATGAACAAATATTTAAAGTAGCTTTTTACATTCTGCGTAATTTCTCTGGTGACCAATACTATCATCATGATACAACAATTTATTAAAGTTGTATTTAAGATTAGAATGTACATTTTCAATCCTTTCAGTAACACAGTTTCTTATTGTTTCCATTGTATCTTATAACCAAAAGTTTTAGTCCATTACATTCTTTCACTTGTTTTTCTGGTTCTTATTTCAACGAAGTTTATACATTTTAGCAATAACATGTTCATCATTTGTACATAATTCTGTTTCAAACTCAGTCTTACATTGTTCAAAACCATAAAATCTTTTATCCACTTTAATTTTTTCTTAACAATTGTATATAAGAAAACCAGTGACAAGGATATTCCTCTATTGTCAAATCTTCCTCTTGATTTTATTTCGTAATCTTCTTGAGAAAATTCTATATCATAATAAGTTAGTTTGTGTTTCCTTATCATTTCTCAGGTATAAAAAGTTTCTTCCATTGAAAGCCACAAAGGAGTTTAGGGCGGAGCATAAAGGTATATTTATGCCATATTGTAAGAATGGTCCGCCTGACCTAATAGTTTTCAACCTTAGCTTTATCATGCCATAGATATCAATGTCACCCAAACCTCAAATCAAGTCCTTTTAACTGTAATATCCTTCTATTTCTTAACAACACCCACTCTTTTATCCAAGCTAAACAACAGGCAACAAAAAATAATTTCAAATCTGGTAGACTCAATCCTCTGCTTTCCTTTGCATCTTGTGATACTTTATATTTAGGTCATGATCTTCCTGTGATATACAAATTCAACTATATCCTTCTGCCATTGTCTAAATAGTATATCATTAAAACAAAAATAATGTTCTAGGTAAGCAAAATCATCTTTATCACGGACATTCTGCCCAACAATGACTAATGCTATTTTTAAAGCCAATATAAAAATTTCACTATGGACAGTAACCACCAAATTGATGAGAGATTTTCTAACATGGACACCTGGCTAGAGTTTGTGCAATCTTCTATCTGTGATTGGCTGCCCAATCAGGCTAGAACACAGCCAAGCCCCCCACCCAATCAAGTTCCACCCCACTGGCAGTTAAAGGAGGAAGCAGCTGCAATCTCCATTACTCTGAGAAGCACAGAGCTGGAGACAGAAGCCTGAAGATGATGAATGAGACTTCATCGAAACGTTGCCTAGATACTTCAAATCTTACGCGGGAGAAAACCCAACAACCAAAGATCTACATATATATATATATATATATATATATATATATATATATATTCTGTATATACATACACACACACACACACACACACACACACACACACACACATATATATATATATATATATATATATATATATATATATATATATATTTTCTGAGGTTCTCGTGGGTATTTGTATGTGGATCTTTGATTATTCGGGTTTTCTCCTCCATGAAATTGGAGGTGTCTAGGCGACATTTTGATGAAGTCTCATTCATCATCTTCAAATCCTTGTGTCTTCAGCTTTGTGCTTCCTCAGAGTAATATGAGCTTGCAGCTGCTTCTTCCTTTAACTGCTAGTGAGGGTGTGTTCTGATTGGGTTGTGGGGTTTGGCTGTGTTCTGATTGGTTGGGGGCTGGCTGTGTTTTGATTGGCTGGGGTGTGTTTCACTCAATGAGAAATATATATATGCATGCGCATGGCCATGAAAAAAGCTGTACTTTTTATTATAGTATATCTATGTGGAATATATCTGATCTTGTAGAAATATGGTAAATCATTGTAAAATGTATCACATCCGTTTTATGCATTATGAAATTTATGACTAATGATTGGAAGAAATGATCCCAAACTGATCCTGTTACAAGGGATTGTTTTTGATAATTTTTGGAAATTTTCTGAGTTTGTGATTACTTATATCACATACAGTTCTAATAAAATGAAATTTAGCCTTAGATTCACTTTCAGGATGGCACAGATAGTTGAAATAGGAATAAGTTCCAAAGTTAAAGCCTTCTGTGTGTATGAATGCATGATTTCCTGTGAAGACATTAGGAAGACTTCTGTTTCTTGTGTTGGTCCATGGACTCTTTCTCTTCTACTTATGGACAGGGAGATTTCATTCAAAATGGGAAAATAATCCCAGGGTTAGGGTTTTGTTTTGACTATTCCCTCCATTCTGAATAGAAGAGACATGGAAGGAGTAGAACAGGGTGTCAAACTCACAGCCCATGGGCCTGATGCATCACATGCTGGCCCCACCTGGTTTAGCTTAAGGGGGAAAGTCCCAATATGTCATGTGGTGCTGCCGTGACGACGACGAGTTTGAAACCCTGGAGTAAAAGATTGCTAAGTCTTTTTATTAAGAATTTATTTTTATATGGGCTGCCAAAATATGGAAAGGACCTGGATGGCAACAAAGAGTTTCTGGATCTCCTGGTTGTGATCGAATGGTCACACATATTTTTAGCACCTATTTGGGATGGCCGTATGTTCCATGAAGAAACATAGGCAAGAAACAATGGCTAGAAACTAGTGAGAACAATTAACCAGTGGAACAGCTTTTCTTCAGAAGTCATCGGTGCTTCATCCCTGGAGGTTTTTAAGAAAAGACTGACAGTCACTTGTCTGAAATTGGATAGGGTCTCCTGCTTGAGCAAAGGGGATGGACTAGAAGACCTCCAAGGTCCCTTGCAGATCTGATTGATGGGGATGGTAGTGGAAATTCTTTTTAAAAAGTAAGCACAAATCAACTCTCCAAAAGTTAATGCTGTAACAACTGGATACTACTGGTTACCAAATCTGAGCTGTAAAAAAATCTAAATGGCCATTAGATGGCATCAAAGAAGAAGCATTCCCCCAGTTAGTATGACAATAGGTAACAATCACCAAGCAGGCAAAAAGTATGTGATAGAACAGCATTCAACACTTTTCCTGACTTTTTAAAAACATCCTCTCATTGTTCACAGCGAGAGCACCATTGTGGACCCTTTCATCATTCAGCAGAAGACTCCAGGGAGGGAAAAATCACCCCATTCTGTACTCAGGCCCTTCTCAGCCAAGGTCACAGCTTTTCCATCACCTTGTAACTCAGAGGAAGAAACATCCAGCAGAAGAATCTCTACCTTCCTGTTTATGTCTGAGAGCATTTCCACATGACCTGCTAAATGCAGTTTGAAAATGCCTCAGCAACCATCTTAGGAGTACAATAAATGGGTTCTCTTGTAAAGTTTATTAAAAGTTTTCAAAAGAACATAAAAGTTACCACAAAATAGCACAGAATAAAAGGACAAAGAAAGAGAGAGATATAAGAGAAAACGAAGTTGCAAAAGAGAAAGGATAAAAAGAAAAAAAAATCCATTTTTTTTGCAGCAAATACACGTATGATTACAAAGTATCTCTTACGGTACAGTACAAAATGACAGTACAGATGACAGTACAAAAAAATGACAGATGACAATACTAAAAACTTCATTTTTTTCTATTATCCATTTTTTCTAATCATCAAAACCACAAATGTTAAATATATATATTTTTCTTTTTCATTAAAAAGCCTATAAGGGTCTTCTAACCATAAATATTCATACTGTCTTTCATCTATTTTTTGGAAGTTCCATCAACTTCACCAATCTTTCCTCTATTGTGAGTAATGTCAAACTTTTCTATCTTTAAGCATATAATCTTGCTGTGGTTTCATATATGAAAACAATGTTCCATGATTTTTTCTAGTTGCTTGTCCATTACTTCCAAAAGAAAGGCATCTAGTTTCAGCTGACCTTCTTCTGAATTAATCTTCTGAATTAATGAATATATTTGTGACCATTTTTTTGCCTTCTTTACATGTCCACCAAACAAGGTAAAATGTCCCATCAAGTTGTTCACATTATGAACAAATATTTAAAGTAGCTTTTTACATTCTGCGAATTTCTCTGGTGACCAATACTATCATCATGATACAACAATTTATTAAAGTTGTATTTAAGATTAGAATGTACATTTTCAATCCTTTCAGTAACACAGTTTCTTATTGTTTCCATTGTATCTTATAACCAAAAGTTTTAGTCCATTACATTCTTTCACTTGTTTTTCTGGTTCTTATTTCAACGAAGTTTATACATTTTAGCAATAACATGTTCATCATTTGTACATAATTCTGTTTCAAACTCAGTCTTACATTGTTCAAAACCATAAAATCTTTTATCCACTTTAATTTTTCTTAACAATTGTATATAAGAAAACCAGTGACAAGGATATTCCTCTATTGTCAAATCTTCCTCTTGATTTTATTTCGTAATCTTCTTGAGAAAATTCTATATCATAATAAGTTAGTTTGTGTTTCCTTATCATTTCTCAGGTATAAAAGTTTCTTCCATTGAAAGCCACAAAGGAGTTTAGGCGGAGCATAAAGGTATATTTATGCCATATTGTAAGAATGGTCCGCCTGACCTAATAGTTTTCAACCTTAGCTTTATCATGCCATAGATATCAATGTCACCCAAACCTCAAATCAAGTCCTTTTAACTGTAATATCCTTCTATTTCTTAACAACACCCACTCTTTTATCCAAGCTAAACAACAGGCAACAAAAAATAATTTCAAATCTGGTAGACTCAATCCTCTGCTTTCCTTTGCATCTTGTGATACTTTATATTTAGGTCATGATCTTCCTGTGATATACAAATTCAACTATATCCTTCTGCCATTGTCTAAATAGTATATCATTAAAACAAAAATAATGTTCTAGGTAAGCAAAATCATCTTTATCACGGACATTCTGCCCAACAATGACTAATGCTATTTTTAAAGCCAATATAAAAATTTCACTATGGACAGTAACCACCAAATTGATGAGAGATTTTCTAACATGGACACCTGGCTAGAGTTTGTGCAATCTTCTATCTGTGATTGGCTGCCCAATCAGGCTAGTTAGGTGAAGATCCAGTGTATTCTGTCAATAAAATCTGTTGGATTATTCCAGTAAACCACGAGTCACATTTTGTACGAATGCTACCCTAGTGTTTGATCTTACTGAATTCCATTCATGAATCCCATTCATCCCACTATATATGGGAAATATATACTGGGGTTTTTTTTTCTATCAAGTAAGCTGGAATTATATAAAACTAAATTCTGTGGAATAAAACTCTTTTAAAATTGCTTGCTCTGCCCATTAAATGGAATAACTAGGAATATTATTTTTCTTTCAGATGATACAAATTTA
>NW_028262853.1:34609-35200 GCF_049901715.1 Pseudonaja textilis | reverse complement strand
GAATAATAGTTAAGGATGTGTGGCTCAATCTAAATCTATCCCGTTAATTCATTTTTTTTAAATTTTTATAGCTTCAAAAAAATTGCTATTTCCAATTAGCCCTGATATATTTTAATGGACCTCTCCTACTCCTCTCCAAGGGAGCCTCGGTGGCGCAGTGGTTAGAGTGCAGTACTGCAAGCTACTCCTCTTGCAATTTGATAGATCAAATCCCACCAGGCTCAAGGTTGACTCAGCTTTCCATCCTTCAGAGGTGGGCAAAATGAGGACCCAGATTGTTGGGGGAAATATGCTGACTCTGTAAACCGCTTTGAGAGGGCTGGAACGCACTATAAAACGGTATATAAGTCTAAGTGCTATTGCTATTACTGTAGCAATTTTATATACATATTTCCCTGTATAAGTAATTCAGTAAGAACATTTGAGCAAAATAGACAGTCCCCAGGTTCCATTTCTAGCTGCCTTTAACTCAAATAAGTTGGTACTCGCACTTACAAATGGGCTACCTATGATTAGAAATGACGGGCACTGAGTTAAGCATATCTGACTTACAAATGACAATCACGTGATCATGGACACAGTGACCTTGAC
>NW_028262853.1:9494-34509 GCF_049901715.1 Pseudonaja textilis | reverse complement strand
CTTCACAAATCGCCAGGAGGTTCACGTTCCGAATGAGGAAGCAATCAAGTAAGGAGACCATCAACCAATATATGGCCGCCCTCAGAACAGCAGCCCTGCACTGCGGGTTTGGAACATACCTGGAGGACATGCTCCTCGATCAATTGGTTTGTGGGGTCAAGGATCTCAACCTACAGAGGCGACTGCTAGCTAAAAAGACCTCAACCTCGGCATGCGGTAGAGAGAGGCCCTAGCAGCCGAGCTAACAACGAACTCAGCCACCGAAATTCAGGGCCCAAGCACCAAGCTAACAGCGTTCCCAGTCCATTCCGAAGAGGTGGAAGCGGAGGAAGGCCACAACGATGAGAACGATGTCCATCGCCTCACCAATGACAGACGGTCGCAGGTAGGGGCCAAACAAGAATACACCGGTCCACCCAAGCACATCACCCTGTGCCTAGCCTGTGGGGGATCACATCAAAGGGCCACCTGCAAGTTTAAAGGAGCCGTTTGCAACAACTGCCATAAGAGGGGCACATTGCGAGAGTCTGCCAAGCCCCCAAAGCGCTGCACAAAGACCCCGTCCTCGCACTCGGGACCACAGAGGCAAGTATTAAACTGTCGCACGCACCGCCTTGCCAGGCGTACTTGCCACTCTGTTAGTAAAATTTCTCTCTCCGTTTCCCTAGAAGGTAAACCGTGCCACATGGAGGTTGACACAGGGTCAGCGCTCTCAATAATCTCGTGGAACACCCTCAAGAGACTCCACCCCAGCCTATCTACTACCCGGCTTCAGAGATGCCAGTTCGGTCTGAAGGACTACCAGGGAAGGCCATTCCCGTGATCGGCAGAGGCAAGTTCTTTGTCAGTTTTAGAGCTTTTAAAGGCCACCTACCTCTAGTGGTAGTTAACGGCAATCTACCCACCTTATTGGGGCTCGATTGGTTTCCCCACCTCGGCCTAGGGTTAACAGGAGTCCATGCTGTCTCAACCTCAGACACTGACTCCTTATTCGCTGACTACGCAGATGTGTTCAGCGAGGAGCTGGGGTGTTATAATGGAACCCCCATCTCGTTCACCGTTGACCCCCAGGCAGTCCCAATCAGATTAAAACCACGTAGAGTTCCATTTGCTATTCGACCAAAACTAGAGCTGAATTGGATAAACTACTAAAACAAGGGGTCATTGAGCCAACAGATTTCGCCAAGTGGGAGACGCCCATTGTCACACCCTCAAAAAGATGGTAGCCTGAGAATTTGCTCGGACTACAAGACAACAATCAATAAATATTTACAAGTTAGCGCCTACCCTGTGCCCGTCATTCAGCACTTATTGCACACATTTGAACCGGGCAGTATTTTTGCTAAATTGGACATGTCTCAAGCATATCAACAGTTCCCTGTTGATAACCAAACAGCGAACTTCAGACCATCGTCACTCACAGGGTGCCTTCCGATGCAAGCGTCTCCAATTTGGCGTAAGCGTTGCCCGGTATTTTCAGTCCCTCATGGGCGGATTTTACAGGGCCTCCCTGGTGTAGTACCCTACTTGACGACATCTTGGTCTCGGCCAGGGACAGACCCCAACTCTTCCAGAGAGTGCGAGCAGTGTTAGAGAGGTTCAGACAGCATGGCCTCAAGTTAAAAAAAAAAAAATGCGCCATTGCCACTAGACAGGTGGACTTTCTGGGTTATAAAATTGACGCCTCTGGCATTCACCCCCTGGAGTCCAAGGTCAGGCGATCCACGAAGCTCCCACACCGACCTCCAAAACGGAGCTACAAGCTTTCTTGGGACTCCTAAACTTTTATGCATCCTTTTTGCCCCATAAAGCCTCAGTAGCCGAACCCCTACACAGATTACTAGACAAAAAGTCACCGTGGCACTGGGGGCATAAAGAAGACCAGGCGTTTAACGCCGTCAAATCACTACTTACGTCAGAGGCAGTGCTCATCCAATTCGACCCCAACCTTCCTTTAGTACTGGCAGCAGACGCATCCCCTTTTGGAATTGGGGCGGTCCTTAGTCACCGACTCGCCAATGGCGCCCGAGGCCCCCATCGCCTTTTTCTCCAGGACGCTCTCGGCCACGGAGCGAAATTACAGCCAAATAGACAAGGAAGCCCTAGCAGCTGTTGCAGCCGTGAAAAAGTTTCACGAATTCCTTTTGGCCACTTCTTGAACTGGTCACCGACCATAAGCCCCTCCTGGGCCTACTGGCCGGCGACAAACAGACACCTCAAGTCCTCTCCCCTCGGATGACAAGGTGGACGCTTTTCCTAGCGGCCTACTCATACAAACTTATCCACCGCCCGGGCAAAACTCTATCCCACGCTGGCGCACTCAGTCGCTGCCCCTTACCCGCTCCGGCTGAAGACCCAGCTCCTGTCAATGCCATTTTTGAAATCACCCAGTTGGACCTGCCCATCACCGCCCTTGACATCGCCGCCAAAACCAAGGCAGACCAAACGCTCGCCCAGGTGCTCGACTGGGTGAGGAGGGGTGGCCGGGAGGCAATGTTGATAACAAATTCGCACCCTTTAAGACTCGCATGCAGGAGCTGTCCAGTTTGCAGGGTTGCCTACTGTGGGGCACTCGGTGGTCATCCCGACCTCGCTGCGTGCCCGAGTCCTGGAAGCGTTGCACGAGGGACACCCGGCATTGTGAGAATGAAGGCGTTGGCACGCAGCTACGTGTGGTGGCCGGGTCTAGACGAGGACATTGTCAATTGGGTAAGTTCCTGCAGCATTTGCCAGGAATCCCGTCCTGCTCCCCCATCGCCACCCCTACCAGATGGGAGAGCGCCAGCGCCCCTTGGTCTAGAATCCATATCGATCTGGCGGCCCGTGCATGGAAAGATGTTCCTAGTGGTCGTGGGCGCTTATTCCAAATGGATAGACGTGGCGCAGCTATCCACGACCACCACACTAGCAATCACCAACGTGTTAACGCGCCTGTTAGTTACCCATGGACTACCCGACTCCTTGGTCTCCGATAATGGCCCACAGTTCGCATCAGTAGAATTCAGCCGTTTTGCAGCCAACCTAGGCATTCGCCACATTTTCACAGCCCCATTTCACCCTGCGAGTAATGGGTTGGCTGAAAGGGCCGTCAGGACCACCAAAGAGGCCCTCGCTAGGTTTGGCAGAGATGACTGGCACCACAAACTCTCACGGTTCCTGATGAGCCAGCACTCAACCCCTGTGCAGTCACCAATAAGTCCCCAGCGGAACTTCTGATGGGCCGGCGCCTGAGGACTGTATTAGATAGACTGCACCCACAATACTGCCCTGACTCTCCCCTCGCTTCCACTTCGGGGTTAGACATTTTATGTTACAGGAGCCGATATTCGCAAGGAATTTCGCTGGGGACCCACTTTGGATTCCGGGCGAGGTCATCGCCGTCACCGGGCCGAGATCATATAGAGTCAGGCTGGAGGATGGTCGCGTCTGGAGGAGAAACATAGACCAACTCAGAAGGCGCCTCAGCAACCTCGCAAACAAGAATCCAGAGTCTCCAGTCGAAGGGGAACCGTCCCATCCGCCACCCAGCCACACCGCACCCAGTGACCAGTCTGCGCCAGCGGTCGTTCCGGTCAGCCCAAACTCGGACAACAGCGCCCAGAGAGTTGATCAACCGGATCCAACCCACGAGAGTTTGACTCCAGAAACCAACCCGGTGGTTTCCGAGGATGCCAGTCCAGAGAGAGTGTTGGCGACACTATGCCAGCTCAACCGTCACAGACTGATACCGAACAGTCAGACAATGTTCCCGAGTTGCGCCGCTCCGGGCGCCAACACAAACCCCCCATCTACCTCAAGGACTATGCGTGTTCGCATCTGGGGGGAAGGGGTGTTATGTCCTGAGGACTCAAGGAGTTCTCACTCAGGTCCACTCACTTTGTGTGGGCGTTATTCCCCCATTCCCATTGGTCAGTTCTCCCCAGCAGCCAGCTATAAAAGCAGGCTGCGGGGTCCAACTGGCTGCTGATTGCTGCGAGCCAGTTCCAGGCTTGGCAAGCACGGTCAGCCCTTTATTTGTAAAATAAAGTACTGTTGCACTCATGCTCTGGTTCAGCCTCTCATTGCTCAAACTTAACAAATCCCACTACTGGGTGAGGAGGTTAGATGGCCTGTGAGATGTTATTGTTACTGCAGAATGTTTATTTCGTTTGTTCTCTGCACCTATTGTAGATATATTCCAACCCTTCCAACTCTGTTATTCTAAGTTTTGATCTGTAGATTGTTTTATGCTTGTGTGATCACTGGGGGCTTTTAAAATTGCTTTTTAATGTAGTTTTAGCCACTCAGAGTTACGTTCACAAGATAGCTGGCCATGTGTATCAAATAAATAAATAAATAAAATAAGACACCAGCCACAGTATTCTTTTTATTCAGTCAGATGCTCCCTATAGTACAGCATTGCCATATTTATTTACCTGGGTTTTTGTCAGAAGTTGATGTTTTTAATGCACAGTGCAACTGCTTAGCCATCATTTAATGTCCAGTTCAAGATAGGCTCTCCTTTACAGCACAGCACCAGTGATCAGCTGCCAACTTGCCCAATAACTGATCAATAGATCAGTCTGGTAAACTGAGAGAGATTCTTTACTTCACTGAGCAACCTTCCCACTCACCAATCAACTTCTGAAGGGCTGATTTTGACAGAAGGATTTTAAGGAGGCCATTCATTTTGCTGTCCCCAATAAATCATTTCCTGAGGTGGCAAGTGTTTATTTTTTCATGCCTATTTTTATTTATTGGTTTTAATATTTCAGTGTGTATGGCCACCTATCTCAAATTCATGATTCTGATCAGTGGTGGGCAAGTAAGAATAATTAAGAACTACACAAAAACACAGAACAGTATAAAAACAGGCAAAATATAATCAATACAATGCAATGTAATTTTATGTTTTAGCTAATTAAAAAGAACCACCATGGCTGCCAAATTAACACAACCACTGAACAGACTCTTCCACACATCTGAATTTCAAAAAGTCACAGACAAAATCACATTTTTAAGGCATTGAAAAAAGCCAGTACGGTCAGAATCAATCTAGCTTGCAAGGAAATGATGTTCCAAAGGGTGGGTGCCACACCTGAAAACGCTCTCTTTCTTTCTAATTCCCTGATAGGTGAGTCTCAGGGAATGCCTCTTTTGATGTACCTAATGGGATGAGGTAATGTAATCAGAGAGGTGCAGCCTCATATCCATGGCAGTGGGAGTTAGGAAATGTGAGGCGGATATTCAATAACAGACTCAGTATTTTTAAAAAACATTTTAAATATCAATTTTTTATTATATAACTTTAGAGTGCCAATTTTCTGTAATGGTTAGAAACCTTGCCAGGAAAACTGCAGAGATCTGTTCAAGGTGTCTCCCAAAACTGAACATAATCGAATGGTAGAAAAATATAATATCTTTAAAATGGACTGAATAGAATATCTTAAAATTACCATTTAGTTTAGTTTCTTTAGAATACTTTCCCAGCTATCCTAACAAGATAACTCTTAAAAACTTACATTGTACGAAATCTCAGTAGACATACCTCGCCATCCCTGAAAATAACTGCTGCCATTGCCAGCTGACTATTTCCCTGGGCTAGCACTCAAATATCTCTCAAACAGACTCATACTTTAACCATTCTCCCAACATTTCTCTCTTTTTCTTCATCACTGTCCTGCAAAGTTTAAACTTATTCTCTGAATAACAGCTCCAATACATAATCATCACAGTTCGTCAGAAAATATTGTGATAGCATAGATTCTTTTGACTCCCTCTTATTTTCCCTTTTGATCTCCTCCTCCTCCTCCTCCTCCTCCTCCTTCTCCACCACCACCACCACCACCTCTACCACCTACTCCTCAGCCTATACTAATTTTTCCTCAAAATAAACTGCAAATAATTCCTTACAGGAGTAATTTGAAACTGGAACATATTTTCACATGAGAAAATACATTGCTGCTTGTTTTAATTCTATGCATTTTTAGGCTTCTAACTAGTGTCAAGTTTATTTCCCAAATTTTTGGAGATATATGCTTTTTTATCTCTCACTCAAAATATCAGCGATTACTTGCTTCTTTTCCAATTCCAACTCTTATGTAGAAGAATAATTGTCATCCCCTGATGGCAGATACTTTAGAAGACTACATGTAAAGTGTGAAAATACAACCAACTAAAAATATCTTTAAAATAATACATTTTTTGTGGAAGTAGCTGAAATTTTCTGAATGATAAATTGTGAGATATCTGTAACATTCCTGTATGTGTGAATCCACCTCGGTTCCTCAAAGACTGCTGATGCTGCTATGTGACCAGACATCTTATGATCTCTTCTCTGGGGCTCCACTGCATCACAACAAACTAATTGTCAGTTTTAATGTTGCCTTCTCTCCCAATTATTTAGGTGGATATCATTTACTTTTCATTGGTAAGTATATAATCATATATCCAACCCTTTCATTATATTCAGTTGACACCCACTTCCCCTTGGATTTTGGCTTCAATACTCGTTTAAAAGGAAAGTGAAAAAATGCCATAATCTTGTTAAAAAAACACAAAAAACAGAAGTCTGCTTTTTAAAAAAACAGATTCTTAAAATTGCAGGTTATTATATAGGTTATATTCATAATGGATCAGGGTTACTGAAATGCTTGGAGATTTTGATGGCATTGCATCTTACTATTCATGTGAGATATATACATAATAGAAGGAATTTATAAGTACCTACAAAGATCAAAATTCTCATGGGTTCTAAATTTCTAAAACTTACAGTGGTTATAACAGTATATTGCTGGGAAATGGAATGTTGTGATAGATGTCAAATTTTCTATTCACAAGAATGTCAGAGTAGAAACAGAGCCAAAAGAACATTGCACTTTTTCTGCATTCCTAAATGCTTCTGTGTGACCATTGCATTATTTGGACATTCACATGGCATAAAAATCCATAAAGGTTTTAAGTTCTTCTGAACTTTTTATCAAATAATCTGCTAAGAAAAAAGAAAACGGCCACTCCGCTCTATCCATAAAGAAGACAAATTTCCATTGGTTTACTTTTTTGTTTGTTTCCTTGTTCATCAGTTCTGATAACTGAAGAACAATATGTCTAGAAAAGAATAGAAACCAGCAATATTTTAGTTAGAATTACTTAGAGATGTGTACTTAGGTTATACTGTAGTATCCTATCGTTTTGGACTACAAATATTGGACTACAAAGTTCATGATTCCTGAACAGTATATTGGAAACGCATGTTGTGGAGAGGGTTTGTATCTCTTCTAACCTGTCTGGAAGAAAAGTTGAATTGGAATGCATTGCTGTTTCAAAAGATCATAGAGAAAATTTCATTTTTTCTATCATAAATATAGCAAGATGGGTAGCAAACAAATTTCAATAGCACTTAGACTTCTATACTGCTTCACAGTGCTTTACAGCCCTCCTTAAGCAGTTTACACAGTCAACATATTGCTGGGTCCTCATTTTGCCCACCTGGGAAAAGGATAGAAGGTTGAGTCAATCTTGGGCTGCTCAGAATCGAACTCCTGGAGAGAGCAGTGAGTTAGCCCTGCAGTACTGCATTCTAACCACTGCGCCACCACAGCTTTTACTAATGATCTGTAATATACAGGGAGTGGCTGTGGCAAAGAAATGAGCCAGCACTTAGGGGTTATTACACTTTTCTTTGTTTTAAAGTGTGCCCCACAACACTCTACTCTAACAGAATGTTTACAATTCATCCATGTTTTATCTGTATGTTGTCATTTCTCTGGAAGCTAAAGATGGCATTTATATTTAGGTTTTTCTTTGTCTCTCTTTAATTATTTTTATAAATAACTGAAGGCATCAAACATATCTAATACTCCTTCCTCCTCCTTTTTCCCCCATAACAGCAACCCTGTGAAGTGATTTGGGCTAACAGTGAATGACTGGCCCAAAGTCAGCCAACCTGCTTTTGTGCCTAAAGTAAGATTAGAACTCACTGTTTCCACCCATAACAATACTGAACCAAGGTGTGCTGAGAGAGATTGGTCTAGTGTCCCCCAGTGAATTCTGGAGTTGAGCCTGGGGCTGTCCAGTTCCAGGAGGATACTGTAACCATTCACTAGGCAGGTTTTCATATGCATGTGTACATAATTGTGAATGCACTCTACAAGTCTCTTGCCTATACTTTTTAAAGCCTCCTCTTATTATCCCATTGCTATATGGATGTCTTTCAGATAGAAGTCTTAAATATTTCTATGTAGTGCAATAAACCATGAATTTTCTTTATTTAAAGGTGTGCAGGTTAGTATGAGAAGTAGAAGATTACATGAATACACGTATGTATAAAAAGAAACATGTATACATAAGTTCCAATTTTGTATTGGATGATCACATACAGGTAATCCTTGACTTACAACAGTTCATTTAGTGATTAAAGTTAACATAGCACTGAAAAAAAGTGTCTTACAACTGTTTTTCACATTTATGACCCTCACAACATCCCCATAGGATCAAAATATGGATGCTTGATAACTGACTCATATTTATGACGATTGCAGTGCCCTCAAGTCATGTGATCACTTTTTGTGACCTTCTGCCAAGCAAAGTAAATGGGAAAGCCAGATTCACTTAACAACTGTATTACTAACATAACAATAGCAATAATTCACTTAACAACTGTGGCAAGAAATGTCGTAAAATGGGGCAAAACTCAATTTACAAATGTCTCACTTAGCAACATAACATTTGGGCTCAATTGTCATCCTAAGTTGAGGACTACCTGTAAAATTATTAAAAGTCCTTTGTGTTTCACATTCAGTGTCAGAAATATGTGTTGGATCCTACTGGATATAAATATAGCATCTGCCTACAATTCTTTAAAGCACCCACATAATGTGGCTGCTTTAAGAATTGCAGACAGGTGGAATATATGTGCTTCTGCATACTCTAAAGTACTTTCTGTAATTCCCTCCATCTAACACATATGTGTATTCTAGAACAGTATTTCACAACCTTAGGAATTTTATGACATGAGGATTTCAACTCCCAGAATTCCCCAGTCAGCATGGGGAAGTTCCTCAGCATGGTTGTCTGGGGAATTCTGAGAGTCGAAGTCCATATGTCTTAAAGTTCCCAAGGTTGAAAATCAGTGCTCTAGAACAAGGTCAAACTAGATAGCACAGGAGTGAACAATTGGACCTGGCACTGCCAGAGACCCTTTTTGTGGCCCTAAGAATATCTCTGCACACTATAAGTGCTCAAAAATGATAGCACATTTAATTGTTATTCTTAGATGGAAAATGCACCAGGAGACTGTGAGTCCTTGCCCTGTTTTAGGCATAAAAGCTGGCTGGCCAACTAAGCCAGTCACGCTCCCTCAAAAATAGGAGGAAGGACTGCCATTTATGTTCATCACCCTGAATTATTTATAAAAGTAATAAAGTGAGATAAAAATAAAATACATATGTACATGCATACATACATACATACATACATACATACATACATATATACATATAAAACAGATGAACACAATACAGAAGCCTGATGATGGCAGATGAGATTCTGCCAAAACGTTGCTACATCTTTAAAAGCACAACTATAATGACGTGGGAAAATACCCGAACAAAGCTGAATACCATACATGTAAGTACCCGCGAAAACTTAAGAAAACAAATATGTGCGTGTATATATATATGTGTGTGTGTGTGTGTGTGTATGTATGTATGTATGTATGTATGTATGTATATATGATCCCTAAAAGGCATATCACAAGTAAAAAAAAAATCAAGATTCTTTTCCAAACATCCCTAAAGTTAGCCCCATCCATTTTGTGGCCGTCTCTTCCTAAAATACAGTAAAGTGTGATCTGCCACCACAGGGATGGAGGAAAGTGGGCATTCCCCAACAAATTAATTCCACCTGTTTTGGTTGTGTCTGTGTGTGGTTTTTTTTTTTTTACAGCTCAGCCATAGTAGCCAAGCCCACTGAATTTAAGGGGCTTTAGTGTCAAGTAAATGGGGTACTAACCCCCATCCACAGTGAATGGTAACTTATACTTTGTCAAAAGGGGGAAATGTTAAATATAATACATGGGGAGTAATCAAATTAACTACATTTAGTTAATTGAGTTTTAATTAAATATAAATTAAGTCATAGTTGCTTTGTCCTGGCCAACTATTTTTTTCACTACTGTAGTATGACTATTTCCAGCATGCTATTCTAAGCATGCCAAACCCTGCAATAATCAGTTAAAGCCTAAAATTGTTACGTCTATTCCACACATGCATCAAAAATAAAAGAAAACAGAACTCCACAACTTCCTTTTCTGTTAAGCTTCCTCATCTAATGTCTCATAGGTCAAATTTAGCATTGTTTTGACCAGGTTAGAAATCGCCTTCCAGCTAAAAGTAGCCCTTGGCTGAACGTACTGGTGCCACATTCCACGGTCTGTAATTGAGTAAAGATTTCATTTCCTCCCTGGAGACCGAAACTTGTGGCTTCCTGACAAGGATCTGCCCAACTGAGGCGTGTACACTGACAGTGTTTTTTACCCTTTGCCCCTTGGACTGATAGCGAGAAGAAGTAGATGATAAGGTGTTTCCACAACACCTAAACCCCATTTGTCTCTCTGTTCTGCAGCTGCAAGTCACTTGCACAAACTGACCAGCTGCCTGGGGAAAATCCTCTAAAATTGAAAGTAAAGTTTAGGAGAGTTTCGGGTTTTATATCTGTCTTTCTTGGTAAGCCTCTGTAATACAGGAAATACTGGATTAAAATACTGACAGCAAAAGTACTACCTTTGCTTTGTTACAGTTTATTTGATGGATTTTCCTCCTTTTAACTGATACTTTGTTCACCAGCTACAACTCATGCAGCATTCATATCTGTTCAAGGTAATCAGCTGAAAAAGTAAAGCAACTCAGGAAACTAGATAAACTAATGGCCCTCTAGATATTGCAGAATTGCAACTTCCAATCCCTCTCCTCATTGACAATATTGGCTGACACTGCTGAGAATTGTAGTTCAATATCTAGAAGATCCAGATTGCTTAAAAAGCACAAATTGTCCATATGTAATTGGGACAATCATAATCAAGCATGACTAGGACCTATATTCCCTTTGATCTGTATAAATATTCCATTTTTACAAAGATTCTCTGATAAGTAAGGGGTTGAGGAACGTTTATCAAGCCGTGTAAAGCTATGCTTTAAAAGTCTTCTGAATCTCTCTAAACTGATTTTTTCATAAACTAGCACAACATAGACAAGGTAGTGTCCATAGAGAACCAACATGACTCCCATCATCTTCCTCATTGCATATCATTCTTTGTACTATACTTGGCATTTTAAGAAGCTTTTTGTAATAATTGTAACTAAAAAAATAGGAAAGCACCATGTTACAAAGCAAAGTATTAATCTATATTATCATAGTTATTTTCTGTGTTGATATTTTTTTTCCAAACACAAATACAGTTTGTGGCTCATATAGTGAATATTGTACTTTTTTTCATCATGTTTAAAACTTCATGTAGTGACATGAATGCCACCAAATAGGGGTGTGATGCAAATAAAATCTGAATACTTCAGCATATTTTATCACTTTTGTTTATAGTGTAAGATCACTGTGCCACAAAATACAGTTTAATAACTGCAGGAATGGTTGCAATTGTGAGTAAAGTGGAAAGTCATATTGTTATTTCAAATGAAAGACAAACCATTTTCTGTCTAACTAGTCCTCATGGATCACTTTTACTCAAGGTAACCTGCTGGTCACCAGGGAGGTATTATTTCTATTTTACCCTTATGCCCAAGCACTTTCTATAGTTTAATTAGCCACAAAGGCAAGAATCACATGCACATAATACCAGCACTCTGATTTCAAGAATCCTGTCTCTATTCCTAAATTATCAAACTGAAAGAATTCAGTTATTTCAGCAAAGCGTGAAGAAGATGCTGAGGTTTTCTGCAAGCTTTCTGTGCCATCTTCTCCTCCCTTCCCAATACTGGTTCCTGGATACATCTGGACCTTCATCTTTATTCTGAGTAAACCCTCTCCCCCAAATACAATACACTCTCTGACAGCCAGAGACTCTTTAAAGACGAGTTTGTTTCTGAAAAGCAAGGCACAAGGATACCAAACAGGTTATCAATAAGGCCAAAGATTTCTTAGTAAATCCCATTTAGAAACTGGAGGCCAATTTCACCAGTTCTTCCATGGGACTGAAATTCTGTGAATTCCAGATGCCTTCATCAGAGATAAGTTAAGAACCAGCAGTTCTTAGGGCAGTAATATTAGCTGCATCAACAACCAATAGTTTCAAGACAGATCAAAAACTCTACTGAAGCACTAAGAAAGACAAGCAGCAGCAACAGCAATGGGATTCACTTTCCATGGATAAGAGATGAATTACACCCGCATGCTAAGAAAGGGCAATCAATTGTTCAATGCAGCTTTCATTCTAATCACAATGAAGATTCTTACGTAGCCACATCATGACATGCATTCAAGCCTAACAATTGAGTTAACCTGTGTGATATTGGAAGACTGAGATTTACTATTAAGTCCTAATTTGGGGAGTCTAACAATCCTTGGAGCCAGGAGGAAATAGACCAAATATGTAGGGTAAAATGGGTTATAACAAATGTGTCATTCAACTTGAGATTTTCAACTTTCTAGGTAATCACTACTGTGCCAATGTACAGGAAGTCTTCAACCTCTGACCACAATTGAGCCCAAAATTTCTGTTGGTAAGTGAGACATTTGTTAAGTGAGTTTTGCCCCATTTTATGACCTTTCTTGCCACTTTTGTTAAGTGAATCACTGCACTTGTTAAGTTAGTGATATGTTTGTTAAATGAATCTGAATTCCCCATTGACTTTGCTTGTTACAAAAGCAAAAAACCCCTGAATACTGTAACTGTCATAAATATGAATCAGTTGTCAAGTGTTTGAATTTTGATCACATGACCATGGGGATGCTGTAAAGGTTATGAGTGTGAAAAACAGTCATAAGTCACTTTTCTCAGCACCGTAACTTTGAACAGTCACTAAATGAACTGCAAGTCAAAGGCTATCTGTACATTTTGACTTAACAACAGGAAAAGCAGGATCTCAAAGTTAATAAGAATCTAGAAGTTAATTGGAGGAAATTGTCCACAGGAATAAAAAAATAAAAAGCACTGTAAAGTTTTTACAGTTTTTAATGTATCCAACACAGAACTCAAATATCAAATGCCTTATTCCAAAATTTGGTTTTATACCTCATATTTCCAAGGCACAATTGACCCATGAAACCTAGATGACATGATTACATCCATATTTTATTTCTATGCAAAAAAAGTTTTTCAGCTCAAGAGAAATAATATAAGTCTTTAGTAAGCATTGAATCTTCATTAAATGGCCATTCCAGTGCAAAAATATATCAGAGTAACTCATAATGCATTTTAAAGTGATAATCTTTCATCTTCTTAAAATTAAAGCTGCCATTTATACTAACCCCATACTTAATTGAATGAATGCAAAATGTTAATGTTAACTAAATATTAATATGACTGGACAGTCAAATGAACAAAAATGGGTTTGCATAAATAGAGGGTTAAAAGCTATGGCACTTTTTTAATCAAGTGGCACAATCATGTAAATATCTTCATTGACAGAATTTCTAAATTCAAGTCAAAGAATAGTTATGTATTTTATGGAATACAAAAAATTGTAAAACTGCATTTATCCAGGTAATCCAATTCAACCAACCAAGTAATAAGAAATTAAGAAAAATGAAATAGCTTCTGAATATCTGAAAATTGGGGTTGTGTTCTTCAAATATGCTGGTGACATATTCTTTGGGATAAGCATCTATATAAGCTTCTCATGAAGATTTTAAAAAACGAAATTATATCCTCTCCATGCATTGAGTGATGTTAAATGACCTTCTTTCTATCCTCCACAATAAGCATTTTTTCTCAAAGAGCAGATCAATCTTTGTATTCCTAAGAGGGGTGTACAATTCACCTTTTAGCACATAGACTAAGGCTGGTTTCATTCACTAGGGACTCACGTCATGGACATTCAAAACACCATTACATCAGTCTAAAAGGAAGAGTTGATACCATCCACACTATGAAAGAATATCCAATAATTTACTTCTCTTTTATCTTTAACTCATGAGATGCCTTTCCAAATCTATTAAAAAATTATAGATTAATCCCATTGGATAATTTCCCATTATGCAGGTTTTATCTGTCATTCAATACCCTGTGCTGGGAAGCCACATGCTAAAGCCCCAACGAGTCATAACAATAGAGAAGTATGCCTGTAGACATGGTTGTATGTCATGCTAAGCTATAAGGTTCTGTATGTTTGATCCTAGGTTATCTAATGTATGAAAACAGCCATGGTGGTTTGTAAACCATGTGTTTATGGTTTGGTGCAATGTAGGAATCTCACTAATTATCTTATTCAATAAATTCATACTCCATTATTTCCAATCTCAAATTCTTCACAAGTGTGAAGTAGTCGTAGTTGACTTTATATCTTTATACCTCAAAACACAGAAACAGGGAATATCATTAGTCAATCGGTGCAAATTCTCCAAGTGACCAAATAATATCCAAGCAGCCTCTTTGTGATGATAGAACACAAGTAATACCCAAGCAGCTTCTTATGCCCCCAAACTACCACACAACCTGGAAATATTTAAGTCCTTTCAACTATCAGGTGCAAGAAATTAGGAACAAGAGTAGAGTTCAAAGCACTAAAAGTTTATTTCATGCTATGTATATGTAAGAATCTGATCTACTAATGGAATTCAAGAGAGGCTGGACTTTGGACTTTGTAGGAATATAGCCACTCCAAACTGATGCTGCATTTGAGCATTGGGCTCCACCTGATGCGCATTTGACCATTGGGCTCCATCTGATGATGGTCATCAACTCCCAGTCTTATTAAAAGGAAATCAAATAAATTGCTAATAACCTACACTCTTTTCAATATATTTGTTTGCCACAAAGAACAGAAAATGAAATCTGAGTAACTGCAATGAAAATAAATCTTCCTGGCTGCAGAGACCCCATTCTTCTGTCACATGTAAAAGTCTTGAAAATCATGAACATGAGTTCATCGCATGGTAGTGTTTTTGCAACCAGATGCTTTCCCCAATAACTACTGTATAACTACAGCTGCATATTTCATCAGTAGCTGGAGATGCAGGATGGTGAAAAGATATATTTTGAGCTATCTCTGCAGATTGGCATTAGAAGCAGGATGCTGAAGTTCTGTTGAGGATTGAAATAGGTTCCTTGAGTCTAGGAGGCTGGAGGATATAGGAAGCCAAACTTCTCACCTGGAGAAAATACCCTTCCTCAAGTACTTAGGCTGGCAGTATTACAAAGTGAAAGTCCAGTTCCATTCCAATTTCAAGTAAACTAGTTCAGAGCCAAAAAAAATTGATTCAGATCCTCAAACCAACCAATATCCTTGGATTAGACCAGTCTAAAGCTGTTCCTGAACAGCTACAAAACCCTTGTGTAAATGTGTCTTCAGTTAAAATCACTATACATAAAAGCAATGTATGCACCCAATGTATATCTCTGCTCTCCATACTTATCCAGTTAACTCCCAACCCAAAAGTGTTTATGACATTACCCAGATTAAGGGAGACTGCCTCAATCTTACATACCTCAGTTTTCATTAGATATAATAAAGATGTTCATTTCAGAATATAAGATAGAAATCTCTTGCCCAGGGAAACTTGCCTACCACTCTCCATAATATCTTTCTGGATCCAAACAAACATCAGTGCTTTTCAGCTGCAATATCTAAACCCATTCATTAAGCAGAAAGCTCATATTGAATTCAATAAGAATTTCAAAATGAACAGCCAATAAATTGTGTGCTCAAACTGATTTGAAAGTTTTTATCATTTGTAGTGGCTATTTTTCTACACTTGCGCTGTTCTTGATTTCAGTATTGTTATTTTAGTGCTTTGTTGATATTATTATCAACCTATTGTTAGGGTTAGGGTTAGGGATAGGGTTAGAAATGGTTGATAGCTGTAGGAACACCAATCTAGCAGCAAAGGTATGATGTATAAGTAATACCTATAAACACAGTGAAGGGTGCCATAACATCAAAATCCCAGTGAGGACTGCTATTATTGCAAGATTGGGTCACCCAGAAAATTGCTACAGCTGTTGCAACAAATAAGTAGATCTTTATATATTTTGCTCAAACAAAATAATAAACTACCACTGTTAAATACTAATTATTTCTATACAATTTTGTTATGTATATACCCACATCTCCCGAAAATGTCAATCTCCAATTTCCAGAAACCCCCAAAATCATATGCATTAATGTTACATATTAATATTTCCATTTTTTGCATGTATGACTGCATTATTACAAAGGAAAGACTTGTTTCACACAGTACATAGTTAAAGCATGAAATTGATTTTCATAACATAGGGTGACAGTCACCAGTTTAAAAGCCATAAAAAAGGACTAGGCAAATGTATGAAAGGGAAATTTTCCATTGAGAATATGCTACTCATAGCATCAGCTGTAAACTTCACAAGCCTAGTCACCAGAAAACAACAGGAGAGAATGGCTTCTTATCCTGCTGTAGGTTTTCCAAAAGTAATTGGTAGAACACAACGGAAATTGGAATGGTGGATTAGATAGGACTTTGGACTGAGACAACAGGATTCTTCTTGTGCGACTTTAAACACATCCTCTTGTATACAGCACAGAACATAATGACTGCTCCCCCTGTGCACTAGATTATATGAAACCAGTACAAATTTGCCTATTTAATTTCAACTGAGTAGAATTTAAATCCAAGCTCACTGATCAAAGAACATCATTTTATTTAAGAGGGTTGTGCAGACTTTGAAATTAATGTAAAAAAGATTATCTGAACCTGGTTTTCCTATTCCTTACAGTAGGCTAATTTTTAGCCCATCCTTTTTTGCAGAAATTTGACAAAAGATGCATTGATCTAAAACTTGCAAAAACAGAGTAGATTCCTTCTACTAGAAGCACTTTTTGAGATCCTGTATAAAAGCTGGATTACATGGGCTATTTCTACGATGTTGTCTTGACTTTCCAGTCAAGACAACATTTGATCCCTCCATCTAAGTTCTGTTTGGGACTTTCCTGGTTAGCTTCTAACTTCCCAAGATTACCACGTGCCTCTGTCTACAGAAGCTTTGTAAATAAATATAGTAAAGGACTAGTAAAGGAAAAGATAAAGGAAATGAAACATTTCAAATATGTAGTATTTTAGAATTCCAAAGTAAAAATAAGATATTAAAACCGAGTATTCCAATATATAATATTAGTAGTCTTCAACTTATAACCATTTGTTTAGCAACTGTTTAAAGTTACAACAGCACTGAAAAGAATTTGACTTATGATCATTTTTCACACTTACAATCACTGCAGCATCCCCATGGTATATGATCAAACTTTGGACTTTGGCAAATGGCATGTATTTATGATGGCTGCAGTGTGCCAGGGTCATGTGATCACCTTTTGTGACCTTCTGACAAGCAAAGTCAATGGGGAAGCCAGATTCACTTAGCAACCATGTTGCTAACTTAACTGCAGTGATTCACTTAAAAGCTATGGCAAGAAAGACTGTAAAAAATGTGGCAAAATGCACTTAACAGCTGTTTTGCTTAGCAATGGAAATTTGACTGCAAGATGCTATAAACAGCCATAAATGTAGCCTGGTTGCCAAATACCCAAAGTTTCATGTGATCATGGAGTGCTGACTATTGGAATTTTGAATCCAGGTGATAAATACTCCCCAGATAGGTCTGTCATAACTTTGACAGTTGCTAAATGACTGGTTGTAAGTCAAGGACTACTATTTACTTATGTGTACATCTGATTAGATTTACTGGAGCCTCTTGTTGAATAAATATGTATAACCTTGTCCTAGTTATTCCCTAGACTTCAAGAATATTACATAACCATGTTTTCTTTGGACTCCATAATGGGAAAGCATATGTTTACAAGAAATTGTTCATTTTGCTTTTGGAGCAGCAATTGGCTTCATTTACAGGTGAAACTCGAAAAAATTGAATATTGTGCAAAAGTTCATTTATTCCAGTAATGCAACTTAAAAGGTGAACCTAATACATGAGATAGACTCATTACATACAAAGCAAGATAGTTCAAGCCATGATTTGTCATAATTGAGATGATAATGTCTTACAGCTCATGAAAACCCCAAATCCACAATTTCAGAAAATTAGAATATTGTGAAAAGGTTCAATATTCTAGGCTCAAAGTGTCCCACTCTAATCAGCTAATTAAGCCCTAACACCTGCAAAGGGTTCCTGAGCTTTAAATGGTCTCAGTCTGGTTTAGTAGGAATCATAATCATAGGAAAGACTGCTGACCTGACAGTTGTGCAGAAAACCACCATTGATACCCTCCATAAGGAGGGAAAGCTTCAAAAGGTAATTGCAAAAGAAGTTGGATGTTCCCAAAGTGCTGTATCAAAGCACATTAATAGAAAGTTATGTGGAAGGGAAGAGTGTGGAAGAAAAAGGTGCACAAGCAGCAGGGATAACTGCAGCCTGGAGAGGATTGTCAGGAAAAGGCCACTAAAAAGTGTTGGGGACTTTCACAAGGAGTAGATTGAGGCTGGAGTCAGTGCATCAAGAATCACCACACATAGACGGATCCTGGACATGGGCTTCAAATGTTGTATTCCTCTTGTCAAGCCGCTCCTGAACAACAAACATCAGAAGCATCTTACTTGGGCTAAAGAAAAACAGACCTGGTCTGTTGCTCAGTGGTCCAAGGTCCTCTTTTCTGATGGGAGCAACTTTTGCATCTCATTTGGAAACCAAGGACCCAGAGTCTGGAGGAAGAATGGAGAGACACACACTGCAAGATGCTTGAAGTCCAGTGTGAAGTTTCCACAGTCTGTGTTGACTTGGGGAGCCATGTCATCTGCTGGTCCACTGTGCTTTATTAAGTCCAGGGTCAATGCAGCCATCTACCAGGAGATTTTGGAGCACTTCATGCTTTCTTCCACAGATGAGCTTTATGGGGATGCTGACTTCATTTTCCAGCAGGACTTGGCACCTGCCCACACTGCCAAAAGCACCAAAACCTGGTTCAATGACTGTGGGATTATTGTGCTTGATTGGCCAGCAAACTTGCCTGACCTGAACCCCATAGAGAATCTATGAGGCATTGCCAAGGGAAAGATGAGAGATATGAGACCGAACAATGCAGAAGAGCTGAAGGCCACTATTGAAGCATCCTGGTCTTCTATAACACCTCAGCAGTGCCACAGGCTGATAGCTTCCATGCCATGCCACATTGAGGCAGTAATTGCTGCAAAAGGGGCCCAAACCAAGTACTGAGTACATATGCATGCTTATACTTTTCAGAGGTCTGATATTGTTCTATGTACAATCCTTGTTTTATTGATTGCATGTAATATTCTAATTTTCTGAGATTGTGGATTTGGGGTTTTTATGAGCTGTAAGCCATAATCAGCTCAATTATGACACATCACAGCTTGAACTATCTTGCTTTGCATGTAATGAGTCTATCTTATATATTAGTTTCACCTTTTAAGTTGCATTACTGAAATAAATGAATTTTTGCACGATATTCTAATTTTTCAAGTTTCACCTGTAGATTAGAAGGCAAAGACAAACCACTTTCATATTGTGGCCATGAAATCTATATGGACATACCCAGGTAGTCACCGGAGCTGATCTTGTCTAGAAGGTGTCTATCTTGCCCACACACAGTGGAGAGTTGCTGTGGTGGCATATACAGTACATTTCTTCATAGTGTTTGAGAACATATATCACTGCAGGGCATGAACTTTCCAAACTATTCATCAGTCTCTGAAAAACACTTTCTTCCCACAAAGGATTCAGTTCAGCCTTTGGTGAAAGCAGAAGCCAATAGATTGTAGATGTGCCGAAAAGTAAACTTTAGTTTCCACAGCTGCCTTCTGGCAGGCTGATTCAGTAAAGGCACTTCAAGGAGCAAACAGTAACTGACGACTAAGGCAATCTCCTATGCTACTCAAAGAGAGAAAGGCCCTTGCAAATTGCCTGGGGAAAAAAAAAAGAAATCCACAAAGAAACTACAGTGGAAAAGAGAAGCAATTACACAGCTGATCATAGCTTTCTGGATTACATATTTTGGTTGTTAGGTGATGTCATATTATATAGACTGTTAAGTAAAATAAAATGAAATAATGAGAATGGCTCACCAGGACCAAATGATTCCATTCTAATGTGAGAAAATGTCCTTCTGTGAAGAAGGCAAAGGATAGAAATGACATAAACTAAAATTAGAAAAAGAAAAAAAAGGGGAAAAAAGGAAAGCTGACAAAAGGGTAAACACCAGCAATATTTTTTCTTGTTGCTATGTGGCAAAATCCCCATGACTCTTTCGTGACCTGTCATTTATTTTTTGTTTATAATTGTACTTTTCCTTAATGTTTTGTGAGCTCTTTGAAGTAATGCATACCCCATCATCGCCCCCAGATGAAAGAAGGTTGCTTTGTGAACTACCAATCAGCATTGTGAACCAACATTGTTTTCCAGATCCTAAGACTGTGAAATCCAGGTGTCACACTATGAATTGGCCAGTAATATAAATTGAAAGAATGATTGAATTTGCAACAAATAAATTTACAAATACTTTGCATGCTACATCTTCAGCTTATAAATGTGCTGCTGTGTTCCTCTTCTCCATGCGCCTCTATCATATTCATACATGACAGTTACCTTTCCTTTAAAGGAAGTCATTACACTCCTCAATATGTCAGAACAGTGCAGTATAGATTGCAAACCTTTGGAGAGGATTCTGAAGCCCACAGTGTCATGTCTATTGACAGCCCTCCAAGTACAAAGAGCAGAAGCAACCTGCATGGCTTGTTTCCAAAATAATGTCAAAAATTAAACAGCGTAGATTTATAACCATCTGAACCAAAAACTACACAGCATGTTTAACATCTCCTAGCCGGTTGGTATAGTGGTTAAAGCATCAGGTTAAAAATTGGAAGATCATGAGTTCTAATTCCACTTTAGGCACAAAGCTAGCTGGGTGACCTTGGACCAGTCACTCTTTTTCAGGCCTAGGAAGACAATAGTAAGCCATTTCTGAAATCTTGCCAAGAAAATTACAGGGATTTGTCCAGGTAGTCACCAGATGTTAACATTGACACACAAGTAAACAAAAAGAGAGACAGAAACAGATGGAGAGAAAGTCAGATAGATGGACACTACTGAAAAGCAAATAAGGACACCATTTTAGTTTCTCTACGTAGGCCAGAATTAAGAGAGTATCTTTCACAAAACAGTTTGGAGTAGGCAAAATGCTTTATGAGGCAGATCAAATTTATGAGACAGTTTTGAAAAAAGATAAACTTCAAAAGAAAAAAAATGTGTCATTTTAATTTAGTATGTCATTTTTTTGTTTTAACAATAATATTGGAAATATTTTTAATTTCACATATGTCCTTCATACAGTGATTTGACAAATCTAAACCTTTGTTTTTGTAGAGATTAGGCTCAAATATAGAACTGTTAAATTTTAGACATTTTATTTTGCTATTGTTATTTCCATTATACACATTACTTTGTCAGTGTTATTTGCTTTCAGAATACATTGTTTCATTTATTTTTATGCAGGGTAGGATGCTTTATTGTACAGACACATTTGAATACCCCTTGAGAAACAAACATAAGTTTTACACACATTTCTTTTTTAATAACAGTCAGTGTGTTTAACTGGGGAAGTGAAGATGGGTGGACAAATCTGGAGGTGTACTTATCTGAACCTTAACTTATTATTTAAAATAATTAGGCAGTTCAATATTTTTCATTCAAAGCAGAAAAATTCAAATAGAACTGCAAGAACTACTTTGGGTTCACCACATACTTCCAGTTAATGGACTTTTGTCTTCAATGGATTATGACAAGAAAAAGAAAAAAAAATCTGCTATGTTACACAGGAGGTGCTTAAAGGAATATTTTGTTCCCTGGGCCTCTTAAGGTATTAAAAAGGCTTATATCTTGTGACTGTTCCATGTTTCTAAATAGTAACAGATTTTACATCTTAGGTGTAATTTTTCCTCATTAGACATGTGTATGGATCTACACACAGAGGCTTACAATTTCCTGTTATAACTTGAGGGAAACAGTAAAACACATGGGAATATTTGAAAGTGTGAATTTCCCAATATTGACTACTTTCTGTTTTCCAGAACATATTGTTCTGTACAATGAATTCATCAAGATTATCTGAATTTAGAATAAAGATGTAATTTTAATACTTTATTTAGTAAAGTATTTCCCTAGAAATATGTCTCTGATGAATCATGTCAAATCTACAAGTTGTGATAAATATCCAGTTGAGCAAAAATTAGATGCAAATCTATATATATATATATATATATATAAGCCAAGTACCACTCACTCATCACCAAATCTCCAGAACCATAAAGCCTACAAACTTGAAATTTGGCATGTATATTCCTCTTGGCTTCTAGGTGCTCGCTAAGAAAGGATTTTTCGAAATGACCATCAGATCATTACTATTTCTTAACACAGGAATTAACATGCTCTGATGCTAAGGAGTTCCACTCAGGGATGGGCTTCAAAATTTTTAGCAAAGGGTTCTCTGTCTGGTTGCTTGGTGGGTGTGGCTATGGTGGGTGTGGCCTAGTTGGCCACCTGCACCACAGCAGAGGAGGGGTTTGCCCTCCTGGGCTCTGGTGGCTTTCCTCAAGCCTTCGGGAGGGTGAAAACAGCCTCTCAGGGCTCCAGAGTCTCTCTGGAAGCTGGAAACGGACCCATTTCTGCCCTTCCTTAACTTCTGGGAGGGCCGTTTTTCACTCTCCCTGAGCCTTTGTGCATGCCCTGCATCCAAAATGGGCTGTGTGAGGACTCTTGGGAGGGGTGGGGTGGGTGGGGCCAGCCAGGAATAGGATTTGGGGGGGTCTCCAAACTGCACAGAATCTTAGCTAGGGGCTCTCCCAAACCCCCAGCAGCCTACCCCTGATTCTACTCTCCCTCCCCACCTGAAAAGAACTTCATTCCATCTGCCAGTTGCCTCACATTCCATAATTTCAGTTCAAACAGGAAAATGTTCCACTCTTTCACTCAGGATCAATTTGGGGCTTCTTACAGTACTAAACATCGGTATCTCACCAAAATGTCTATGCCTTCCACCTATGGAACTGCTTCCAGACTCAAGGTAGTAAGAATGAATTGGCAAGCAAAGCCTTTATTCCATGCTTTTCTCTCCTCAGCTGCTTTGCACGGCACAGCTGAGGTGGAAAAAACAGGAAACAAGAGGATTTTCAAATGCTGTGCACCAAGCGCAGTGCTTGTCAGCTGTCCAGGCGGCACAGCTGATGATTTCTTGCAAACGCAGCACACATGATTGTCCCCAGTTCGGAGAACCGGCAAATCGCTCCACTGGCTGGCCCCGCTCCTCCCCGCCTACTAACTCCTTACCTGGCATGCGAGCCATTCAACTTGCCTAGTTTGGTAAATTGCTATTTTTACTTTTTTTTTTCCTGACCATGTTCTGCTTTGCCAAGAGATTTAGATTAACTAGAAAGCAGGACATCCTTGGATTTCTTACTTTCTAGCTAATCTAAAAGCAGAGCCGAACCTTCCTTAGGACTGAAGCTTTTCAGTGCAGACTCAGATAGCTGATTGCAGATAGATCTCTAAGTTAATCTGCCTTCCTGCTTTGCCTGCTTTTGAATAAAAGCTGCTCTTTTTTTTATAAAAACTTAAACATTTACAATATTTACATACAAGCCATGCCCACTCAGTCACATGTCCATCAATCTACACCCACAAATTAAGCCACACCCACAGAACTATTTGTTAAGAAATTTGAATGTAACCCTAGTGTTCACCCAGGGTCAGATTTCCTCCTTCATCTCCCATGCAAAGACTACCCCCTTTCATTCCATCTCCAAAGGACCATGGTGGCACAGTGGTTAGAATTCAATATTGCAAACTCACCCTGTTGACTACCAATTGCCATCAGTTTGGCAGTTCGAATCTCACCAGGCTCAAGGTTGATTCAGCCTTCCATCCTTCCAAGGTCAGTAAAATGAGCAGTCAGATTGTAAACTGCTTAGAGAGGACTGTAAAGCACTGTGAATGATATATAAGTCTAAGTGCTATTGCTATCTCCACCCTTTCTGGGCATATCAAAGGAGAGGAATTGGCTGGATTTACTGTAAAGGAAACCCTCACTTAACCAGGGTAATTGGGACTGGGAATTGACCTCTTACTTCTCCATTTGAGCAAGGATTTTTTTTCAGCATCTTTTTATTCAGAAACCAGAGCTTCATCTATGGTCGATTACCTCTTCCTTCTTATCCTGGGTCTTAGGTGAAGATCTCAAACCTCACTGCACTTTTGCCATGCCATATCAAACCTTTATGCATCCTTATGCCCCTTTCCCTCCAATCCTTTCTGTGCTCTCACCTATCCTCATCAAAAGCCTCATACACCTTCATGAATCCTATCCCACCCCTCAGCAGCCAGGGGTTGTTGTGGGTTTTTTTGGCCAATCAGCCTGATTGGGAGCTACGTGGGATCTGCAACTTCCTACCAGCTTCCCCAATGATTTGTGGGAAGCAGCAAGGAGGAGGCCCTCACTTAACACACCACACCACCCTCAATGGAACAAGTGGCCAGTTTTAATTTTTTTGGTGTTATCATAAAAGAGGACCTGACCTGGGGTGCTTACATTGCAGCACTGGTCAAAAGGACCCAGCAGAGATTATACTACCTGAGACTTCTCAGGAAACAACAACTGAATGAAAAATTACTGATCACCTTCTACTGGTGCACTATAGAGAGTATTTTAACTTATTGCACCTGTGTATGGTTTGCCAATTGCACAGTGGCAGATAGGACAGTGCTCCAGAAGGTTAATATCATTGCCCAGAGGATCATTGGTTGCTGTCTCCCTTCTTTGGGAGAACTTTATAACTCCCGCTGCCTTAAGAAAGTTAAAAACATTTTTAAAGATCC
>NW_028262853.1:0-9394 GCF_049901715.1 Pseudonaja textilis | reverse complement strand
AAAGAATCAGAAAATAAAATACAGGCTGATTAGTCAAGACCTTGTTGATGATCAAAACTCTGTCAAGCATCTTGGAATACTCCTCTCTAATGATCTAAGTGCTAGAGCCCAGTGTAACTACATAGCCAAAAAGGCGTTAAGAGTTGTTAACCTAATCTTACGTAGCTTTTCCTCTGGTAATAGTACACTAATAACTAGAGCATATATAACATTTGTGTTATGTCTTTGGGGCTGGTTGGGGTTCCCAACCAAATCCGTTCTTTTAGTAGGAGCGCCCGCAGCTCCCATTGGCTGGCTCCGTTTGACAGTCGGCTATAAAAGCTGGCTGTCGGGCTGAGCCAGCCGTCGTTCGCTGGCAAGTCTGCCTGTTAGCAGCAGACGCGACGACCCTTTGTTCCTTGAATAAAGCTTGTTCCAACTATGCTCTCGTCTAAGCCTCTCATTTCCTCAATCCACAACACTGGCGACAAGGATGGGATGGAAGGCTAGCCAGAAGCACTCAAAAGAGCTGAGAGTCACGGAATCGCAGCGCTGAACCGCAGCCGTATCGCTCACAGGGAGCTCAGGCTCGGATCGCTGCTACCAAAGAGCGAAAGTCACGAGCGTTGTAGCCGCTCGAGTTAGGAAGCTACAGCTAGTGAAAGTCGGGTGCTGAAGCCGCAGCCGCCCGCGCTCGCAAAGGAGCGCCAAATTCAAACCGCTGTTGTTTGAATCCAGCCACTCAAGCGAAGTTCGGCACCGTAGCCACGGTCACCAATGCTCTCTAGGGAGCGCGAAAATTCAATTCACTGTCAGTTACGGCGCTATAGCCATAGCCGCCGATGCTCTCCAGAGGGCACGAAATTTAAACTGCTGTCAGTTACAGTGCTGTAGCCACAGCCGCCAATCGCTCGCAGAGAGCGCAAAAATACAAACTGCCTTCTCGAGGCTTGGAGTCACTGAGCGAGTTAAGGGCGCTGCAGCCACAGCCGCCAACGCTCACGTTTAGCGTTAACCAGGGCCACGAACACCCAGTGAGACAGACCAGTCTGCCAAAAGACTGAGTAATCCAGAATGAATGTCAATTCGGCATTCCCACCTTTCAAGCCTGATGAGGAAAAATAGGATTCGTATAAGAATCGCTTCAACCATTTCATAGATGCCATCGGATTGGCTGATGCAACGGAGCAGAGGAAGAAATCCTACTTCCTCAGCTACTGTGGGGCTGCAGTCTACGATACCGCCACAGCACTCTTAGCACCACGAGAGATCAGGAACGTTCCTTGGTCTGAGCTGCTGGAAACACTTTCAAACCATTATTCACCGAAACCGTCCCAGATTGCTAAACGTTTCGCATTCAGAATGAGGAAGCAAGCCGAGGGGGAATCCATCAACCAATACATGGTCGCCCTGAGGACAGCAGCTCTACATTGTGAGTTTAAGAACTACTTGGACGATATGCTGCTCGATCAGCTCGTTTGTGGAGTAAAAGATCTAAGGCTCCAAAGACGTCTGTTGGCCAGAAAAGATTTAACTCTCCCCCAGGCCGTTGAGGAAGCCTTAGCTGCAGAACTCTCAGCCCAATCAGCAGCTGAGATCCAGGCCTCCGCACCCAAGCCCAGTACTTCCTCCGTCCACTCTGAAGAAGTGGTAGGTGAAGATGACCCCGCAGAATACTCTGACATTCACCGCCTCAAGCCGATGAGACAACCGCAGGTAGGAGTGAGGCAAAGAAACAACAGTGACCCAAAACAAACTCTTCTGTGCCTAACCTGTGGAGGTTCCCATGCCCGGGCATCTTGCAGGTTCAAAAACGCCAGCTGCCACAACTGTCACAAGAAAGGTCACCTTGCAAGAGTCTGCCAGGCAGCGCGCACTTCTCCACAAAAATCTCCTTCTTCTCCTGTTTCCCGAAGGCAAGTAGAAAACTGCTATACTTGCTACCAAGCTAACCACACATTTTACACCCCTAATAAAATTAAACTTTCTGTCTTATTAGAAGGTAAACCCTGCCGCATGGAGGTAGACACTGGGTCAGCGCTCTCAATCATCTCCTGGGACACGCTTAAGAAGATCCAACCCAGACTGACAAGGAACCAGCTGCAAAGGTGCCATCTCACCTTGAGGGACTACCAAGGAAAGAACATCCCCGTCCTCGGGAAAGGCAAGTTCCTCGTTAAATTCCAAGCCTTCAAAGGCCATTTGCCTTTAGTGGTTGTTAACGGTGCCCTCCCTAGTCTTTTGGGGTTGGATTGGTTCCCCTCTCTTGGCCTTAATATAACAGGAATCCATGCTGTCTCAACTTCCGATGTTGACTCCTTATTCTCAGACTACTCTGACGTTTTTAGTAGCGAGTTAGGTTGTTATAATGGCACTCCCATCTCCTTCTCAATAGACCCCCAGGCGGTTCCCATCCATTTAAAACCTCGTAGAGTACCTTTCGCCATCCGTCCCAAATTGGACGCGGAGCTAGACAAGCTCCTCAAACAAGGGGTGATAGAACCCACCGATTTCGCTAAGTGGGAGACCCCCATTGTCACCCCACTAAAGAAGGATGGGAATTTAAGAATTTGTGCTGATTACCGGACATCAATCAACCGTTATCTACAGGTTAGTGCATACCCTGTTCCGGTCATTCAGCACCTGTTACACACATTCGAACCTGGCACCATTTTCGCCAAACTGGACATGTCACAAGCATATCAACAGTTCCCTGTTGATAATCAAATGGCTGACTTACAGACCATAGTAACACACAGAGGGGCGTTCAGATGTAAACGTCTCCAGTTCGGCGTTAGTGTAGCCCCAGGTATTTTTCAGTCACTAATGGAACGAATTCTCCAAGGCCTCCCTGGCGTGGTGCCATATTTCGATGACATTTTGGTCTCAGCCAGGGACAGACCCCAACTCATCCAGAGAGTCAGGGCAGTATTAGAGAAGTTCAGGCAGCATGGCCTCAAACTAAAACGGGAGAAGTGTGCCATTGCCACTAGACAGGTGGACTTTCTAGGATACAGGCTAGACGCCTCAGGCATCCACCCGGTGGAATCAAAAGTCAAGGCCATCCACGAGGCGCCCACGCCTACCAACAAAACCGAGTTACAAGCCTTCCTGGGGTTATTGAATTTCTACACGTCATTCCTCCCACACAAAGCCTCAGTCGCTGAACCGCTGCACAGACTCTTAGATAAGAACACATCATGGCACTGGGGACCCAAAGAAAACCATGCATTTAAGGCAGTCAAATCTTTACTCACCTCTGAGGCTGTATTAATTCAATTTGACCAACGCCTCCCCTTAGTCCTAGCTGCAGACGCACCCCCTTTTGGGATAGGAGCTGTCTTAAGTCACAGACTCCCCAATGGCTCCGAGGCACCAATAGCCTTCTTTTCAAGAACCTTCTCAGCGACTGAATGTAATTACAGCCAAATTGATAAGGAGGCCCTGGCTGCAGTAGCAGCAGTCAAAAAATTCCACGAATTTCTATTCGGGCACCATTTCGAACTCATCACCGATCACAAGCCACTTCTAGGACTGTTATCAGGGGACAAGCAAACCCCACAGATATTGTCGCCCAGGATGACTAGATGGACCGTGTTCCTGGCGGCTTACTCGTACAAATTGGTTTATCGTCCCGGAAAGAATCTGAGCCACGCAGATGCCCTCAGCCACTGTCCCTTGCCGGCCCCAGTCGAGGACCCAGCTCCTGTGCATGCTATTTTCGAGGTAAATGAGCTCAAGCTGCCAGTGACTGCAGACGACATCGCGTCACATTCAAAAAAAGACAAAACAATCGCCCAGGTTCTGGACTGGGTAGGGAGGGGGTGGCCGGAAACTAACTATTCAGTTGATTTCACACCATTTAAAACTCGCCAGCAGGAACTTTCTAAGTTGCAGGGATGCCTGTTGTGGGGCACCAGAGTCGTCGTCCCAACCACCCTGCGCATACCCATCCTGAAGGTGCTGCACGAGGGCCATCCAGGCATCGTACAGATGAAGGCGTTGGCTCGCAGTTACGTCTGGTGGCCCGGGATGGACGACCAGATCGCCAAATGGGTAAGCTCATGTCGACCCTGTCAGGAATCTAGGGCAGCACCACCAGCCGCCACACCCACCAAGTGGGAAAGTGCCAATGCCCCGTGGTCACGGCTTCACATCGACCTGGCCAGGCCAATGCATGGCAAGATTTTCTTGGTGGTCGTGGACTCGTATTCTAAGTGGATAGATGTGGCCTTACTCCCCACGACCACCACCCAGGCGGTTGCTAAAGCCCTGACTCGTTTTTTCGTAACTCACGGGCTTCCTGACACGCTGGTCTCCGACAATGGCCCACAGTTCACGTCGAGTGAATTTAGCAGGTATGTCACCAATCTGGGCATCAGGCACGTCCTCACGGCTCCCTTTCACCCTGCTAGCAACGGGTTGGCCAAGAGGGCAGTCAGATCAGCTAAGGAGGCGCTGGCCAGGTTCGGCCAAGAGGACTGGCATTCTAAACTGTCTCGCTTCCTCCTAAGCCAGCATACTACACCTTGCACGACTACAAAGAAGTCCCTGGCCGAACTGTTAATGGGGAGACGCCTGAGAACTACCTTAGACAGGCTACACCCCCACTACTGCCCAGACACCCCTTTGGGGTCTGACAGTATGGTCAGAGACTTTGCATTACAGGACCTAGTTTTCGCTAGGAACTACTCGGGGGACCTGCTGTGGGTACCAGGGAAGGTCGTGGCTGTCACAGGTCCAAGATCCTATCGGGTCCAGCTTGAGGATGGTCGCGTGTGGCGGAGGCATCTGGACCAACTGAGGAGACGACAGAGCAGTCCGACCAGTGCAGAGTCATTTCCACTGGACAGTTTTCAAGTTCCTCACCAGAGTCCAGTCGAGGGTTTCCAAAGAGACCAGCCATGCCCAACGGAGCAGAGGGAGCCGGCAGTAGACCGGGACTGCCAGCCTGAGACTCTACCACTACCACCCAGCGTGGTCACCGGCCATTCGGGCAGAGACTGTCCTCCAAGCCAGCCCGAAGGCAGGGACTTTCCCCAGGTTCAAGATCCTATACAGAGTCAAGCTCGCTCCCCAGCATCCTTTGGCCAGGACTCCTCGAATGTGTGGACTCCTAGCGGTTCCCCTGAACTTCGACACTCCGGTCGCCAACACAGACCACCGGCGTATCTCAGGGATTATGCATGTTCCCATCTAGGGGGAAGGGGTGTTATGTCTTTGGGGCTGGTTGGGGTTCCCAACCAGGTCCATTCTTTTAGTAGGAGCGCCCGCAGCTCCCATTGGCTGGCTCCGTTTGACAGTTGGCTATAAAAGCCGGCTGTCAGGCTGAGCCAGCCGTCGTTCGCTGGCAAGTCTGCCTGTTAGCAGCAGACGCGACAACCCTTTGTTCCTTGAATAAAGCTTGTTCCAACTATGCTCTGGTCTAAGCCTCTCATTTCCTCGATCCACAACAATTTGCTAGACCAATATTCGAATACAGCTCATCAGTCTGGAACCCATATTACATATCTGATATTAACACAGTTGAGAAAGTCCAGAAATATTTCACAAGAAGAGTTCTCCATTCCTCTACTCATTGCAGAATTCCTTATACCACCAGATTCGAAATTCTAGACCTAGAAAGTGCTGCACACTGCTGGCTCATATTTAGCTGATTGTCCGCTAAGACTCCAAGATCCCGCTCACAGTTCCTGCTATTGAGCCTGGTTTCACCCAGTCTATATGTGTACTTTTGGTGTTTCTTGCTTAAGTGTAGGACTTTACTTTTCTCTACATTGAATTTCATTTTGTTAGATATGGCCCAGTGTTCTAGTGTGTCAAGATCCATCTGGATCTTGAGCAGTGGTGGTATTCAAGTTTTTTTAATACTGGTTGTGGGCATGGCTTAATTTGTGGGTGTGGCTTGGTGGTCATGTGACTGTGTGGACATGGCTTGGTCACATGGCCAGAAGGGAAGGGGTTTGTGGCCATGTGACTGGGTGGCCATGTCTTTGTGGCCATGTGGGTGGGCGTGGCGACGCAACCATGTGACCAGCAAACCAAATACAAATGGTCCTTGCTTAATGGAGGGTTGCTTAGCAAGTGTTCTAATTTATGACTGATCTCCCCCGAGCTACTTGACCTGTTTTGGAGTTTTGACAGACAGACCAGACACATACACTTCTAACTCTGCTATTCTATGATTCTGTAAGGATATCCTGCTGGAGGAGGTGGTTGGACTAGATGACCTCCAAGATCCCTTGCAGGCCAGCCCTAGTTTGCTGTGTGCTTCAAAGAGTCTTCTGAAGCCAGGGTTTGCGTCTTTCCTTCCTCTCCTTTTTTTTTCTCTCCCTCCCTCTTTCCATGTATTTATCTAACCATCCATATATCTCATTCATAGTCTCTTCCCTCCCTCCCTCTCTTTCTTTCTTTCTTTTTCTTTCTTTGTCCCTTCCTTCCAGCTGTCCCTTTCTATGTCTATCACTCTTCTTCCTTTTGATTCCTTTCTCTTTTTTCTTTCTTTTCTTTCTTGTCTCTCTCCCTTCCTCTCTCATTCCTTTTTCTCTTTCCCTCTCTTTTTCTCTCTTTCTCTACTCCCCCTCTGTGTCTCTCTCTCTCTCTATGGATATCTCCCCCCATGTATCTCTGCCTCACTCTCTCTCTGCCCTCTCATTATCTTCCCCTCTCTCTTCCCTACTCTCTCTCTCTCTCTCTCTCTGTGTCAGTGTCTTTCTCTCTCTCTCTCTCTCTCTCTCTCTCTCTCTCTCAAAGCCGCGGCTGGGCCAAGCGCTCTTTGCTACTTTCAAGGGACGGCGGCAAACAGAGGAGCTTCCACAGGGCACGAGCCACCTGAGTAGAAGGTTCCCCCCCCCAACCTGAAGAAGGAGGAAAGCTGCATTGACTTGCTTTCTGCTGGTTGTTGTGTGGAGCATGGCAAGCGATGGCGTTCCGTGTGGCGGGGTGATAGGGAGGGAGAGAGAGAGAGAGAGAGGTTGAGCTTTGCAATATGCTGCTGTCGAGATTTGCAGCACGGAGTGGAGGTGGGGGGATTGGCAGACTACCCTGGCAGGTCTGAGGGGAGGAGAAGAGGTGAGGAGGGGGGATTTGTGGGCAGTAGGGCTCAGAAGAGAGTGTGCGTGAAAGCTCTTCCCATTCTTCCCATGCCTTTTTCCGCCTTCACGGGTGGCGTCTTCCGCAGCATCCGTCTCCCCTCCTTTTCCTTCGCTCCTCTCTTTCATGACCTGAGGTGGGGTGGAGGATTGAGCAGGTGTGTGTGTGTGTGTGAGGGTGGAGGGCTGAGAGGGGGTGAGTGCTGAACGGAATCACTGAGGTAAGGGCAGTGGAGGAAAGAGGCAGCCCGCCAAACCCATGCACAGAGAAAGTGGAGTGGTGGGTGGAAGCCCCTAAAAGAGGATGGGGGAGAGGAGGAAGGAGAACTCTGGGCAGCCTGAGGTGCCTTGTGCTGCATGCTCAGCTGGTCAACTCCCCCGATGCATCCAGCTTCTTTAGCTCGGGGTGGCTGATGGCTGGTGACGGGGTGAAACCACCACCACCGCTGCTGCTACTGAGACTACTACTGAGACTGCCGCTGGTTCGGCTCTGTGTGTGTGTGTGTTTTTCTCCCACTTTCAGCAAGTAACACCGAGTCTGGCAAATGAGGAGATAGAGGTCCCACGATCAGCCACCGCCAAGGAGGCGGTGGCAGCGAAATTCTGCATTGGGGGCGGGCTGAAGCAAAAACGCAGTCTTCTCCCTCATTGGGGGGATAGGGTCAACACACGCGGACGGGGGTGGGTAGGTGGGAATGGCAAGCTCAAACGTGTGTCTGCCTCTGCACTGCTGGAGCTGGAGGCAACGGTGATGTTAAATGGAAATCGATGAGATGCTTCCAGCACACTGACGATCTTTGTTCAGCCAGTCCCTTCAGGCAACCCTTCTCCTCCTCCACTCATGACCGGCACACACACATAGACACAGAGAGTGGGGGAGTGAGAGGGGAAGATAGGGACCCAGCCGCTTCGCTATCCCATACTGTTGCCCTTACCTTCTCAGGCCAGGCAAGGGAGGGGAGGGTGAGGGGCAGGACCAGCCGCTAAACCTGGGAATGGTGGCTCCCAGCTAAGCAGGCCAAGGGCCTACTGCTGCAGGCTTTGGCGACAAGGGGGGAGAGAAGCTCCGGGATATCCGCCCACCCACCTGCTTTGCTGGCCAGGCCTGGGCTGGAAGAGATGCGTCCGCCACCGGGGAGAAGGAAGAAAATGTGCTCTGGGAGGGTGGGCAGGCAGGCAGATGTCCTGGGGCTGCTGCACATGCACACATCCACCTGAGATGCCCTGTGGCCACCACGTGGTATGGAAAGCTAGGAGAGCAACTGGGACAAGCGGGCGACCAGGTGACGGGGCGACCCGGTTCAGGAGCGTGGCCAGCCAGGGGTCTCCACCAGTTCTGCAACCCACACCAAATCACCGCTACTGGTTCTCCCGAATAGGTGCGAACTGGTTGAATAGCACCTCTGATTATGAGCCTATCTTCTTGGGTGTTAGCTATTCCTGCCAGCTTTCTATCATCTGAAAATTTGGTAAGTTCCCCTTCTATTCCCTCATCTAAGTCATTAATAAAGATATTGAAGAGTATTGGGCCTAAGACAGAAGAACCTTGTGGCACCCCACTGCTTACTTCCCTCCATGTAGACTTAGACCCATTAAGGACTATTCCTTGAGTACGGTTTGCCAGCCAGTTGCGAGTCCATCTAGTGGTGGTAGTATCTATTCCACTTTTTTCTAGCTTACTAAGAAGTAGGTTGTAGTCTACTTTGTCGAATGCCTTGCTGAAATCTAAATATATTATGTCCACATTATTTTGCTGGTCTACTAATTGAGTAACTTTTTTGAAGAATGAAATAAGATGAAATTAGATGAACCTTAGATGAACATTCCATTGCCAAGCTATATATTATGCAATCATTGCCTCACAGATTGAAGTTTAAAGGTAAGGGACACCATGCAGTAGAAGAACAAATATTAGCTATTGATTTCAAAGTATAAAAGCTCTGTCAGAACCTTGCTCTCTAGTTGTAGTTGCTCTCTTCTCTGATTCTGCAAAAATTTCTAAAATGGCCCTTTTAATTTCATTCTTAATTGGGGTACAGCTGTTTCATGCAGTGGCTTCTGTTCCACTTACTCAATTTCTTCACCCATCATGCAACTCTTTGGAGGTAAAGACTGCTGCAGAAGTGGCCCTCAACAAACACAATAAATATCGGACAGAAGGTTACATATTTGGCCTGCAACGCATTTTTGATGCCTATGAAATATCTGAGGTAAGAGCTCCCCCTTCTACAGCCTTTTTCCTTCGTTGCTTTTAGAACCAGCCATTCTGGTGTCCAATCATGGTAGCACTAATGCATTGGGGGCGGGGGGAGGAATCTATAAAA
>NW_028262852.1:4789-35395 GCF_049901715.1 Pseudonaja textilis | reverse complement strand
CTTTTCTAGCCATTTCTTCAGTCAGTCTTGGGGGCCTTTTCAGGCAGTTCTTCAGGCCATTTTTCGGGCATTTCTCAGTCAGTTTTGGGGCCTTTTCAGGCAGTTCTTCAGGCCATTTTTCGGGCATTTCTCAGTCAGTTTAGGGGGCCTTTTCAGGCAGTTCTTCAGGCCATTTTCCGGGCATTTCTCAGTCAGTTTTTGGGCCTTTTCAGGCAGTTTTTCTAGCTATTTCTCAGGCAGTTTTTCAGGCCTTTTTCAGTCAGTTTTTGGGGCCTTTTCAATCAGTTTTTTGGGCCTTTTCAGTCAGTTTTTGGGGCTTTTTCAGTCAGTTTTTCTAGCTATTTCGCAGTTAGTTTTTCTAGCCATTTCTCAGTCAGTTTTTCTAGCCATTTCTCAGTCAGTTTGGGGGCCTTTTCAGGCAGTTCTTCAGGCCGTTTTTCGCACATTTCTCAGGCAGTTTTTCAGGCCTTATTCCAGTCAGTTTGGGGGGCCTTTTCAATCAGTTTTTTGGACCTTTTCAGTCAGTTTTTCTAGCCATTTCTCAGTCAGTTTTTCGGGCATTTTCAGTCAGTTTTTCTAGCTATTTCTCAGGCAATTTTTCAGGCCTTTTTCAGGCAGTTTTTGGGGCCTTTTCAGTCAGTTTTTCTAGTCATTTCGCAGTCAGTTTTTCTAGCCATTTCTCAGTCAGTTTTTCCAGTCATTTCGCAGTCAGTTTTTCTAACTATTTCTCAGACAGTTTTGGGGAGTGTTTTTTGGCCCATTTCTAGGCCATTTTTGACCTATTTGCAGGCTGTTTTTCAGCCATTTCTCAGGCAGTTCTTCAGGCCATTTTCGAGCCATTTTCCGGGTTGTTTTTGACCTGATAAAAGGCTCAAAATGGGGCCCTGCTCCAGAAGGAACCCCTGACAGAATCATACAGCTGGAAGGGACCTGGGAGAAAGAAAGAAAATGAAACAAACTAGAAAGAAAGAAAAAGGAAGAAAAAAGGAAGGGACCTTGGAGGTCATCTAGCCGAACTCCCTGCTCCAGCAGGAGCCCCTGACAGAATCATACAGTTGGAAGGGACCTGGGAGAAAGAAAGATGAAAGAAAGAAAGAAAAAAGGAAGAAAAAAGGAGAAAGAAAGAAAAAGAAAGAAAGAAAGAGAAAGAAAGAGGAAGGAAGGAAGGAGGGAAAGAAAGAAAAAGAAAGAAACAGACAGAAAGAAAGAGAAAGAAAGAAAAGAAAGAGAAAAGAAAGAAAGAAGGAAAGAAAACGGGGAGTAAAAAGGAAGGAAGGAAAGAAAGGAAGGAGGGAAAGAAAGGAAAACTAGAAAGAAAAAAGAAGAAAGAAAAAGAAAGAAAGGAAAGAAAGAAAAGAAACAAACAAAGAAAGAAAGAAAGAAAGAAAGAAAGAGAAAGAAAGAAAGAAAGAAAGAAAGAAAGAAAGAAAAGGGGGAGCAAAAAGGAAGGAATGAAAGAAAGGAGGGAAAGAAAGAAAAACTAGACAGAAAAAAGGAAGGGAAAAAGAAGAAAGAATGAGAAAGGGGGAGTAAAAAGGAAGGAGGGAATGAAAGAAAGAAATTAGAAAGAAATTAAAAGGAAGAAAAAAGGAAGGGACCTGGGAGGTCATCTAGCCCAACCCCCCTGCTCCAGCAGGAGCCCCTGACAGAATCATACAGTTGGAAGAGACCTTGGAGGTCATTTAGCCCAACCCCGTTCAAGTTGCAGACCTTGATTGAAGCATAGAATGACAGCTGGAAGGGACCTGGGAGGTCATGTAGTCCAGCCCTCTGCTCTTCCCCTCCCCAATGGCAGGAAGGATGTGGGGGGGGAGGGAATTCTCAGCCGCATCTCAACAGCCAAAGGAAGGGAAAAGTCTCGCTGGGCTGCCTAGAAATCACGTGAGTGGAAAGAAAAGGAGAGAGGAAAAGAGCCCCCACTCACCCACCTTACACACACACACACACACACACACACACACACACACACACACACACACACAGAGACAAGGGGGGAGTGTTTTTTGGCCCATTTCCAGGCCATTTTTGGCCTATTTGCAGGATGTTTTTCAGGCAGTTTTCTGGCAGTTTTTCAGGCCTTTTTTAGACAGCTTTTGGGGTCTTTTCTAGGCAGTTTGACCGTCCATTTTTCAGGCAGTCTGTGGTGGACTGGCATCTGAAATGAGACGCAGGGAAAACGTCTGAGCAGATGCCAGCCCCGAGTAGACCCAGGTACCAGCTTTTATTGAGAACAAAATGCATATACAGAGAACAAGTGACCTCAACAGGATGTTATTTCCACAGGATATATAGGATGAGAATGAACAGGATGAGAATATACATCTGCGGAAATTCCCATGGGAATGGCTCAGCTATATACTATGACCTTTCACCGACATATCTGGTCCTCTAAGCTTCGCAGGTCCTAACAGGACAAAAACACCCATAGCAGGCGGAAATGCCCCCCACCAGAGGCATTTTTAGTCCCTAGATCTATGCAAAGCTATACAAGGACCCACAGAATAAAATATATTACCACATTCCCTCCTTTTTTATTTATTCAAAGATAGGGGGTGTTTAGTGGCATAATACACAGTTCCTTCGCGACTTTCGCGACTTGGTCCCATACGTTGAAAAGCTGAGGTACACATTTGAAATAGATTAGGAATACATTGAATACAGCAACATAACATAATAAGTATAATAACAATTGTCACAACTAATTGAAGCAATGAACGTAACCATGAGCTGTCAGGAAGCCAATCCCATAGCAAAGCCCAAGGTGATTTATCAAAGCCATCTTTTCCTGCTTCGTGTTCAGCTATGCGGTCTTCCATATCATGAACAGTTTTTGTAATGTTAGGCTCATAATTATGTATGAAAATACAACAATGTGAATGAATTAAAGCACAAACTCCTCCTTTAGCAGCTAATATTATGTCTAAAGCATAACGATTTTGTAAAGTAATTTGGCGAATTTCAGACACTTCTTCATTTAACATCTTAATGCTCTTAACAGTATTATTAAACATAGCAACAGTGAAATTATTTAAAATATGCAGATCCCGATAATTCATAGCCACTCCCAAAGGTGGTAATGAGAGTCTGTATAAGGTAACTTAGGTAACTCCAATTGACATCTATATTGTCCATAGTCTGAAACAGAAACATTAAACAGGATCAGAGTTGTAGCACAGGCTGAAGATATAATATCCTTATCAGGTCCCGAGTAAAGAATGTCTTGACCCTTATACCAGGACCAATATGCTGGAAAAATCAAAGGATGCCGCTGTTTGCAGATCAATTTAGTCTGATTCCCCAAAGGAACCTGCTGCAAACAAGTTGATAACCTCAGATAAGCAGTCATCTTTTCCCAGCCTTCACAGCGCCACGCCTGGACTGCCGGCATCAAGAGAATCAGGAACCACAGGTACGGAATCAGGAACCACAGAAATGCCATCCTGAGAATCAGGAACCTCCCTCACTGGCACCTGCGAAGACGCCTGTGAATGATCAGGCCGAATACATCGACCAGGAACCCAACGAATTTGACCAAGATGTTCTACTGCTGCATAACCACGTCCCCACGTAATCAGCTCAGCGGGAACCCATGCCGGATCCGGAAGGAATCGCACCAACACTCGAGGCCTCACTGCATCTGTAGAAGGAGAAGAAAAATGCCTGCTGGCCGCACTCGCAGGGGGGTTACCAGACAAATTTAAAAAATTTAAAGTATACAAGGCTAGATTTAATTGATCTTGAATTGCCGGAAGCCCCAGGAGCTTCCCTCCTTTTTTATTTAATTTAGCTAACATGTTCTTGAGCGTGCCATTATAACGCTCCACAATAGCCTGTCCTGTGGAATTGTATGGAATTCCAAATTTATGTTCCACAGACCACTGTTTGCAAAACTGATCAAAGACTGTGCTCCGATAAGCTGCACCATTGTCTGTTTTTAAAGTTTGAGGTGTACCAGCAACTGAGAATGTCTTAATGCAATGATTGATGACATGTTTAACCGCTTCACCTCTTTGAGGAGTAGCCATTAGGAATCCTGAATAAGTATCCACAGTCACATGGATATACTTCCAAGGTGCAAATGATGGATACTGAGTAACATCCATTTGCCAAATCATTGAAGGTTTCAACCCCCTGGGGTTGACTCCCATAGGAATAGCCGTGCCCTGTTTTGAACAAGTTGGACATTGCTGAATTATGGCAGCAGCTTCTGCAGCAGTAAGCTTAAATTGATGTGCCAACGCTTTAGCATTTTGATGAAAATAACTATGGCTGTCCCATGGCTGGACAGTGAGAACTGAAGTTACAGCACTGTCAGCTTTGGCATTGCCTTGTGATAAAATTCCAGGTAAATTACTATGGCTACGAATATGGACAACAAAACACACATTCACACGCTGCTCCAAACATCCTTGCAACAACAAAAGCAAACGTAGAATATTAGGTGATATTCCAGGAGACAAATAAGAACCTGCTACAAAGGGTAACAATTTATATACATACAAAGAATCCACTATTAGATTAAAATCCTGATTTTGAAAGTTTTGAAAAGCCAAAACTACAGCAGCAAGTTCTGCCTGCTGGGCAGACTTCTGCTCTGATGTCACTTTTGTATGCCAAATTCCAGATTTATCTTTCCAAACACAAGCACCAAACACAAAAAAATTTTCTCCATCAGTAAAAACTTTAGGAGCATCTGATATACTGATTTAGGTCACACTCTGTCCCATTGATCTCTTTTTTTGCTGACTTTGATCTCCTCCAGGAGCCCAACATTGCGCTTTAAAATGTCCAGGCTTCCCACAATTGAAAAAAGTTTCTTTATTATTTCCTGCCTGGAGAGCCAGAGCTAAAGTCTCCATGTTAAAAGTCTGACTCCCCACCTTCCTACATGCGTTTATCAAATCTGTGATCTCTCGCTTTCCACTCGCAATAAGTGGATTAAGGATCTTTTTGCGATCTGCATTAGCCTGATCTACTGCTAACTTCAAAAGCAATTCATTCCGGGCAAATTGATTGTCAATTTGCCTTTCAATAGCCACTTTCAATCTACTAATGAAATTTTCATAGGGTTCATTGTTCCCTTGTTTGATGTTAGTAAAGGTCTTCTCACCACCTTCGCCGTCAGGGAGAGCCCCCACGGCTTGGAAATTAACTGGGAGAAGAACGAACCCCTCCTCAGGCATTCCATCTCTCTGTTGATTTAAAGCAGCATCTACACCAATTTCTACTGGATTAAGTTGAATCTCCACTCCAAATTCTACCAAATCATCTCCTGATAATTCCCCTCTATTTGTTGCTTCCTGAATAGCTGCAGTAACTGCATCTACTTGAACTCTTAAAGGCAAACTCTTCTCTTCTGACAAAGTATTTTCAGTGCCTGACAGTCCTCTGGATTTATCTGGAGGTGCTGTCGGTGGCAATATACGTACCGCATGGTAAGGCGGCAAACCTTCTTCAGGGGGTGCTAGGAGCGGTTGTTCATGAGTAGCTAATGCATCCATAACCATCCTCCAGGTTAACAAAATTGAAGAAGGGGCACGAGGCTCCTCATGCAAAAATTTCCCTATCTTTCTCCAGCACTCTACTTTAATACTACCTCCCTCTGGATAACACGGAATATGTTTCCAAACATACTGTAATAAATCCTCAATTTCTTTCTTTCCTACTTCATGTCCTCTACTATGAACTCCAAACTTAAACCTATTCCCCGTGATTTCTCTCATTTCCCTAATGTGCCCTGTCTGAGCCTTCGAGAAATCTCCCCCCATACTTACGAAAAGAATCTATCTCCGTCCAGCGAAGAAGATGAGGGCCCAGTCGACGTCCGCGACGATGAGTATGGGATGCGGGAAACGTATAGCTTTTCAAAGCTATCACGCCAAAACGTATAGCCTTCCAAACTATCACGTCGGGGTCACCACTTGTGGTGGACTGGCATTTGAAATGAGACGCAGGGAAAACGTCTGAGCAGATGCCAGCCCCGAGTAGACCCAGGTACCAGCTTTTATTGAGAACAAAATGCATATACAGAGAACAAGTGACCTCAACAGGATGTTATTTCCACAGGATATATAGGATGAGAATGAACAGGATGAGAATATACATCTGCGGAAATTCCCATGGGAATGGCTCAGCTATATACTATGACCTTTCACCGACATATCTGGTCCTCTAAGCTTCGCAGGTCCTAACAGGACAAAAACACCCATAGCAGGCGGAAATGCCCCCCCCACCAGAGGCATTTTTTAGTCCCTAGATCTATGCAAAGCTATACAAGGACCCACAGAATAAAATATATTACCACACAGTCTTTGGGTCCATTTTTCAGGCCATTTTGGGGGGCATTTTGGCCCATTTGCAGGCCATTTTTCAGCCATTTCTCAGGCAGTTTTGGGCCTTTTCAGGCTGTTTTTCAGCCATTTCTCAGTCAGTTTTGGGGCCTTTTCAGGCTGTTTTTCAGCCATTCTCAGTCAGTTTTGGGGCCTTTTCAGGCTGTTTTCCAGCCATTTCTCAGTCAGTTTTGGGGCCTTTTCAGGCAGTTTTTCTAGCTATTTCTCAGGCAGTTTTTCAGGCCTTTTTCAGTCAGTTTTGGGGCCTTTTCAGGCAGTTTTTCAAGCCATTTCCCAGTCAGTTTTGGGGCTTTTGCAGGAAGTTTTAGGGGCCATTTGGGGGGAGTTTTGGGGAGTGTATTTGACCCATTTCCAGGCCATTTTTGGCCTATTTGCAGGCTGTTTTTCAGCCATTTCTGAGGCAATTTTTCAGGCCTTTTTCAGTCAGTTTGGGGGGGCTTCTCAGTCAGTTTTTTGGGCCTTTTCAGTCAGTTTTTTGGGACTTTTCAGGCAGTTTTTCTAGCCATTTCTCAGTCAGTTTTTCGGGCATTTTCAGGCAGTTCTTCAGGCCATTTTTCGGGCATTTTAGGGGGAATTTTTGGCCCATTTGCAGGCCATTTTTCAGCCATTTCTGAGGCAGTTTTTCAGGCCTTTTCAGGTAGTTTTTCCAGCCATTTGTCATGCAGTTTTTTGGGCCTTTTCAGGCAGTTTTTTCGGGCCATTTAGGCATTTTGTGGGAAGTTTTTTTTGGCCCATTTGCAGGCCATTTCTCAGGTAGTTTTTCAGGCCATCTCAGGGAGTTTTTGGGGCATTTTCCTGTCTTTTTAGGCAGTTTCTTTGGGGGGGGGGGTTTCTTGGCCCATTTTCAGGCTGTTTTTCGGCCATTTGGGGCTATTCTTGAGGCCTTCTTAGGCAGTTCTTCAGGCCATTTTCGAGCCATTTTCCGGGTTGTTTTTGACCTGATAAAAGGCTCAAAATGGGCCCCCTCCTCTAGGAGGAGCCCCTGACAGAATCATACAGCTGGAAGGGACCTGGTAGAAAGAAAGAAAATGAAAGAAAGAAACTAGAAAGAAAGAAAAAGGAAGAAAAAGGAAGGGACCTTGGAGGTCATCTAGCCCGACCCCCCACCCACTCCAGCAGGAGATATAAGAGACTCCTAAGAGTTGAGAAGGCACCTAGGAGGTCATCCAGCCCAACCCTCTGCCCCAGCAGAATTACTGAATCAGAGTCGGGAGGGGCCTCAGAGGTCTTCTAGTCCGACCCCCCTGCTCAAGGCAGAGACCCTTAACAGAAGAACTCTTGGAAGGGAACCTCAGAAGTCAACTAATCCACCCCCCTCCCCTTGCTCAAAGAGGAGACCTTAACAGAATCACAGCATGGGAAGGGTCCTCGGAGGTCCTCTAGTCCAACCCCACCCCCTTCTCAAGCAGGAGACTCAATACCATGCCGGACAAAGGGCTCTCCAATCTCTGCTTTTAAAAAACCCTCCAGCGATGGAGCTCCCCCAACTTCTGGTGGCGAGCAGTTCCACGGGCCAAGGCTCCTCCCTGTGGGGATGTTTCCTCTTCATTGCAGGTTGCTTCTCTCCTGGATCAGTTTCCATCCGTTGCTTCTGGTCCTGCCTTCTGGTCACACCCACCCCCACACACACAGACACACACTCACACGCGTGCACACACACACACACCCCTCTTCTTTGGAGCAGCCCCTGAGATATTCATTTTGCTTCCAGTTCTTTTATGACCCAACTAGGTAACATCATCGGGGCCGGAAAGGAGTCGGGTTTGTAAAAGGAGGAGGAGGAGGAAGAAGAAAAAGGAGGAAGAGGAATAATAGATGGATGGATGGATAGAAACAGAGATAGATGACAGAAAGAGGATAGATAGATAGATAGATAGATAGATAGATAGATAGATAGATAGATAGATAGATAGATAGATAGATAGATAGATGATAGATAGATAGATAGTTTATGGATAGATAGATAGATAGATAGATAGATAGATAGATAGATAGATAGATAGATAGATAGAAGATAGATAGATAGAAGATAGATAGATAGATAGATAGATAGATAGATAGATAGATAGATGGATAGATAGATGGATAGATGGATATAAATTAGAGATAAAGAGATAGGTGGATGGATGGACGGACGGACAGATATGTAGATGGAGATAGATAGATAGATAGATGATAGAGAGGAAGATAGATGGATAGAGATATAGTGTTAGCTAGATACATAGATAGATAGATGGATAGAGATTAGAGAGATAAAGAGATAAGTGGATGCATAGATATTGTTATATAGATAGATAAATAGATGGAGATAGAGAGAGACAGAGATAAATAGATACAGAGTTCGAGATATAAAGATAGATGATGGATAGAGCTAGAGAAAGATATAGAGGGTTAGGGTTAGCTAGATAAATGGACAGAGAGAAAGAGAGAGAGAGACAAAGGTGGATAGATAGATATAGGTAGATATAGACATACATACATACACACATACCTACCTACCTACATACATACATACATAACACATGAAGTAAGTAACACCACCATTTCAGGGAATAACATAACTGCCCAGCCGATGGTTTAAATGTCGTTTTATTTCCAAGAAGTAGATTCCAGAGGAAAAACATTATCCCGGGGGGGCAAACAAGATTCCAGTCTCCACCCCCCCAAAAAAACCCTTTCCATCTTTTTCATCTGGAGATTTTTGCTTCTCCTCGAAACAGACCCCACAAAAAGGACCTCATCAACAGTGTGGTACAACTCGACAAAACTTGGGGCTCGGAAGTTTGAAAGACGGGCTAGTGGTCTCTCAACTTCTCTCCTCTTGGGTGGGATTCTCCCAGTTCGGACCCGTTCGGACCCGAGCTGCTGGCTCCGGTGATCAGCGAGTGAGCCGGTTCCCTCCGACGAGCAAGTGGGCTAAGCTCTTTCCTGGGCTTTGACTGCGTCTTTCATGAGAGCCCAGTGGATTCTCGTGTCCGGAGCGGAGCACCCGCTCCCCCGAAACTGGGTTGTCTCGCCACTAGAATCGCACCGCAGGCTCGCCCTGTCCCGGAGGAAGAGGGAGGAGAGGGTGAACCAAGTCGCGCGAGCGACAGGGCCCGTCGCGCCAGCAGCTTCGACTCATGCGAGGGGACGGGGCCCGGTAGGCGCACCCCTACGAGTCCACGCCGCTTTGACTTGTCCACACTGGTGGAGTCAAGCGGCACACGCGTGTCTCCGCCGGGCTAGCGCTTGGGGCAAATCGAGCGCTCCCCCTGTTTGAAGGGGACCCGCTAGAGCGGCTGGATTCTTCCATGACATCGGCCGGGAAGCGGGGGAGTCGTCCCTCGCCACACCCACCACCCGTGGAGAACCACGCCCAATTGTGGCAGAGATGACTCGCAACACCAACTCGCCAGCCGGATGTCCCCCGCTGCACTTTGGCCATTGCCTACGGACAGAGGCCCGAGCAAATCTCACCGCCCGGATAGCTGCTCCCCCCCACCCCCCCCGTGGCAGCTCGCTAGCCACGCAGGGGAGATGGCAATACACCGCGTGCACATGGATCTACGCGTATTCCCCCACCGGCGGCCATCGCCGGGGAGGGGGGGGGGAAGACGCAACCATCCGGAAAGGAGAGGAAGGAACTCCCGAAAACAATCCATCCGTCAACTCGGAAAGCATTCTTGGCCTGCTCTTGAGTGGCCATAAGAAGGAGGGGCGGAGAGGGAGACGGGACGGAGCATTTGGTTGCAACCCCCAGAAGCTCCTTCCACCCAGACTGAGTCCCAGGTGACCAAGAGCCGGACGGAGAGGCGTGTTTCCTACCGCCCTGGGAAAAGTCCTTCGGTTGGAGAAGGTGATTTATGACCTGTGATCTCTTCTGATTCATGGCGGAGCAGAGAGGCGGCGCCCAGTCTTGGCGGGAGGAGGGGGTGGGGCCAGAAGGGAGGAAGGAAGGAAGGAAAAAGAAAGGAAAAAGAAGAAAGAGAAAGAAAAAGGGGGAGTAAAAAGGAAGGAAGGAAGAGAAGGAAGGAAGGAAAGGCAGGTGGGTGGAGAGGAAGGAAGGAAGGAAGAAAAGGAGGGAGGGTGGGAAAGAAGGAAGAAGGAAAGTGGCAGTAAAAAGGAAGGAAGGAAAGAAACTAAGAGGCAAAAGACAGAAACAAGGAGAAAGAAAGAAGAGGGGGAATAAAAAGGAAGGAAGGAAAAAAACTAAGAAAGAAAAAGAAAGGCAAAAGAAAGAAACAAGGAGAAAGAAAAGGGAGTAAAAAGGAAGGAAGGAACGGAAGAAAGAAACCCCCAAAAAAGGGAAAAAAGGAGAAAAAGAAAGGGGAGTAAAAAGGAAGGCAAGAAAGAAGGAAGGAAAAGAGGGTGGACGGGAAGGAAGGAAGGAAGGAAGGAAGGAAGAAGGGAGGGAAGGTCATAGGCTGGCAGGAAATTACAGAGGGCCAAGCCGACCGCCCTTGGGGAAAGGGCTCCTAATAAATCATTGCATTTCTTTCGATACTTGGCTGGAGGCTCATGAATTCATTTGGGCGTCCGTCGGAACCCTGGACATTCTCTCAAAATTTATCCTTGAATTCTTTGATCCAATTCAATGGTTTGGACAAAAGGTTTGATTTGTCGGGATCTTCCGGGATGACATACGGCTCCCCTTGATTCTCCTTGGTGATCTCCTCCACCATCTTCATCAGCTTGTCGACCTGCTCCTCCCGCTCGCCTCCCTCGGCCTTGTTGTTGAACCCGCACAAGCGATGGTTGCACTTCTTCATCAACTTACACAGATCTTTGTTCTTGGCCTCGCCGACGTACGTCTCCAGGTCGTCGCCTCCCAGGTCCTCCTTGCAGGTGAACAGGATGATGGTCCGGGAGGCGGACTTGTCCCCGAAGAGTTTCCAGACCTGCTTGGCGGCGGCCGCGTCTTCGGCAGTGAAGCGCCCCACCTGGGTGACCAAAATGAAGGCATGGAAACCGGTGCGGCACATCTGACGGCAGCTTTCAAGCTGCTTTTCCAGGGAGGTCTCCATCGTTTCGGCGTCGAACAGAGCGGGCGTGTCAAGGACGGAAATTGACTTCCTCTTCCAAGTTCCCTGCGCCCTTTGACACTCAACGGTGGTGGTCTTAGCCGCCAAGAGGGACTTGAACGCCGGTCGGCCGAGGATGGTGTTGCCCGTCGCACTCTTCCCGCCGCCAGACTTTCCGACCAGGATGAGCCGGAGTTCGGCATCGTCCCCTGGGAGTTTGAAAAGGCAGAGAGATGGCGTTAGGGCGGAGTGTAGTTTCACCGCTGGAATGGAATTGAGGGCATGGATTCAACGGGTGGAGAGAGAGAGATGATAGATAGATAGATAGATAGATAGATAGATAGATAGATAGATAGATAGATAGATGATATCGATGATAGATAGATGATGGATGTTATATAGATAATAGAGGTAGGTAGACAGACAGACAGACATGATGATGATTGATAATAGATTAGATAAATAGATGATTGTTGGATTGATGATGGATTGAGAGATAAATAGAGATGATAGATAATATAGATAGATGATAGAAGATGATATAGACAGATGATGTAGATGAGAGATGATGGATGGATACATGGATAATAGAGATAGATAGATAGATAGATAGATAGATAGATAGATAGATAGATAGATAGATAGATAGATGGATAACGACAGATATAGATAAGTAAGTAGATAGATTAGATAAATAGATAAAGACAAATAGCTGATATAGATAGATAAAGATAGATGGAGAGAGATACATAGATACAGTGTTAGCTAGATAGATAGATAAATAGATGGATAGAGATTAGAGAGAGAGAGAGAGATAAAGAGATGAATGGATGGATGGATGGATGGACAGATATAAATAGAGATGGATAGAGACAAAGATAATACATAGATACATAGACACACAGACAGACATAGATAAATAGATAGATGGAGAGAGATTGATAGAGATAAATAGATAAAGATAGATGATAGAGATAGACAGATAGAAAGATAGATAGAAAGATAGATGGATAGAGATAGATGTGTTAGCTAGTTACACAGAGATAAATGGATAGAGATGAGAGATAGAGATAGAGATAAAGAGATAGATGGATGGATGGATGGATAGATTTATAGATATAGATGAATAGATGGAGATAGAGATTGATAGAGATAGATAGATAAAGATAGATAAATGCTGGTTTTATTTTTCGGGACCTTCCGGGATGACATACGGCTCCCCTTGATTCTCCTTGGTGATCTCCTCCACCATCTTCATCAGCTTGTTGACCTGCTCCTCCCGCTCGGCTCCCTCGGCCTTGTTGTTGAATCCGCACAAGCGACGGTTGCACTTCTCCATCAGCTTACACAGGTGTTCATTCGTGGCCTCGCCGACGTACGTCTCCAGGTCGTCGCCTCCCAGGTCCTCCTTGCAGGTGAACAGGATGATGGTCCGGGAGGCGGACTTGTCCCCGAAGAGTTTCCAGACCTCCTTGGCAGCGGCCACGTCTTCGGTGGTGAAGCGCCCCACCTGGGTGACCAAAATGAAGGCGTGGAGACCGGTGCGGCACATCTGACGGCAGCTTTCAAGCTGCTTTTCCAGGGAGGTCTCCGTCTTTTCAGTGTCGAACAGAGCAGGCGTGTCGAGGACGGAAATCGTCCTCCCCTTCCAGGTTCCCTGCGCCCTTTGACACCCGACAGTGGTGGTCTTGGCCGCCAACAGGGACTTGAACGCCGGTCGGCCGAGGATGGTGTTGCCCGTGGCGCTTTTCCCGCTTCCGGATTTCCCGACCAGGATGAGCCGGAGTTCGGCATCGTCGCCTGGGAGTTTGAAAAGACAGAGAGACGGCGTTAGGGCGGAGTTTAGTTACACCGCTGGAATGGAATTCAGGGCATGGATTCAACGGGTGGAGAGAGTGAGATGACAGATAGATAGATAGAAAGAAAGAGATAGAGATGGATAGAGATAGATAAGTAGATAGGTAGGTAGGTACGTAGGTAGATAGATAGATGGATAGATGATATTGATGATAGATATTTGATGGATGATATATAGATAATAGAGGTACATAGGTAGATAGACATGATGTTGATGATTGATAGATAATAGATTAGATAAATAGAAGATTGATGGATAGATGATGGATTGAGAGATACATAGAGATGATAGATAATATAGATAGATGAGAGAAGATGATATAAGACAGATGATGTAGATGAGAGATGATGGATGGATACATGGATAATATAGATAGATAGATAGATAGATAGATAGATAGATAGATAGATAGATAGATAGATAGATAGAGGTATAGAGATAGAGATGGATAGAAATAGATATAGACAAGTAAATGGATAGATGGATAGATAGAGAGATGGATAGCGACAGATATAGATAAGTAAGTACATAGATAGATAGATAGATATAGATAAATTGATAGATAGATGATATAGATAGATAAAGATAGATGGATAGAGAGAGATACATAGACACAGTGTTAGCTAGATAGACAGATAAATAGATGGATAGAGATTAGAGAGAGAGAGAGAGAGATAAAGAGATGAATGGATGGATGGATGGACAGACATATAAATAGAGATGGATAGAGATATAGATAATACATAGATACATAGACACACAGACATAGATAAATAGATAGATGGAGACAGAGATTGATAGAGATAAATAGATAAAGATAGATAGATGCTAGAGATAGACAGATAGAAAGATAGATAGAACGATAGATGGATAGAGATAGATGTGTTAGCTAGTTACACAGAGATAAATGGATAGAGATGAGAGATAGAGATATAAAGAGATAGATGGATGGATGGATAGATTTATAGATAGATATAGATAAATAGATGGAGATAGAGATTGATAGAGATAGATAGATAGAGATAAAGATAGATAAATGCTGGTTTGATTTTTCGGGACCTTCCGGGATGACATACAGCTCCCCTTGATTCTCCTTGGTTATCTCCTCCACCATCCTCATCAGCTTGTCGACCTGCTCCTCCCGCTCGCCTCCCTCGGCCTTGTTGTTGAATCCGCACAAGCGATGGTTGCACTTCTCCATCAGCTTACACAGGTGTTTGTTCGTGGCCTCACCGATGTACGTCTCCAGGTCGTCCCCTCCCAGGTCCTCCTTGCAGGTGAACAGGATGATGGTCCGGGAGGCGGACTTGTCCCCGAAGAGTTTCCAGACCTCCTTGGCAGCGGCCACGTCTTCGGTGGTGAAGCGCCCCACCTGGGTGACCAAAATGAAGGCGTGGAGACCGGTGCGGCACATCTGACGGCAGCTTTTGCGCTGCTTTTCCAGGGAGGTCTCCATCGTTTCGGCGTCGAACAGAGCGGGCGTGTCGAGGACGGAAATCGTCTTCCCGTTCCAGGTTCCCTGCGCCCTTTGACACTCAACAGTGGTGGTCTTGGCCGCCAAGAGGGACTCGAACGCCCGTCGGCCGAGGATGGTGTTGCCCGTCGCACTCTTCCCGCTTCCAGATTTCCCGACCAGGATGAGCCGGAGTTCGGCATCGTCCCCTGGGAGTTTGAAAAGACAGAGACGGCGTTAGGGCGGAGTGTAGTTGCACCGCTGGAATGGAAGTCAGGGCATGGATTCAACGGGTGGAGAGAGAGAGATGATAGATAGATAGATAGATAGATAGATATAGATATAGATAGATATAGATAGATAGATAGATAGATAGATAGATAGATAGATAGAAATAGATAGATAGATAGATAGATAGATAGATAGATAGATACATAGATACATAGATAGATAGAGATGGATATAGATAAATAGGTAGGTAGATAGAGAGAGAGAGAGACAGATAGAGGTATAGAGATAGAGATGGAAATAGATAAGTAGATAGATATAGATAGAGGTAGGTGGATAGATGATATTGATGATAGTTTGACGATAGACAAAGATAGATGGTAGATGTAGATAGATATATAAATAGATGGATGGATAGAAAGAGGATATAGATAAATAGATCGATCGATCGATCGATAGATAGGAGAATTAACCAGTGGAACGGCTTGCCAGTAGAATTTGTGGCTCTCCCATCTCTTTTTAGAAGAGACCGGAGAGCCACTTGGTCTGAAATGGTATTGGGTCTTCTGCTTTCGGCAGGGGGCTGGGCTAGATGACCTCCGCGGTCCCCCTCCCTCATTTTGTCCTCCCGCTCGAGCCAGGGGTCGGGGGGTCAGGCTAGAAGGCCTCCGAGGTTCCTTTCCAGGATTCTAGGATTCGGTGGGGGGTGTCTCGTGCTCATGCAGGGGGCTAGACTAGATGACCTCCGAGGTCCCCTCCCGTTCCGTGCCCTGCTTCAACAGCCACTCCCCCGAGGCCAAGCGTCCCCCTGTGGTGCCCCTCACCGTCTTCCTTGGCTTCGGCCCCTCGCTGGTCCTCCATGGGCCCCTGAAAGGGAAGCAAGGAGCAGGTCAGAGAGGAGGCAGGGCAGCCATTTTGTCTGGAACGGTCGGCCATCTTAGATACCCCAAGAGCCACACAGGTCCTAACCAGAAGCCCCCCCCCCCATTCCATTCTGGAGCTGAGCGGAAGTCCAGGTCCTCCACCATAGAGTCTCCTCCTAGCCCGGCATCCTTTTTTTTTTTCCATTCAGCTGTCTGGAAGTAGGGTTCCCCTCCCACCATAGAGTCTCCTCCTAGCACGGCATCCTTTTTTTTTTTTTGTTCGGCTGTCTGGAAGTAGGGTTCCCCTCCCACCATAGAGTCTCCTCCTAGCCTGGCATCCTTTTTTCCCCACTTCGGCCGTCCAGAAGGTTCCCACCACCACCACCATAGAGTCTCCTGCACGGAGAGGAGGAAAGAAGGAAAGGAAAGAAGGAAAGGAAAGGAAAGGAAAGGAAGAAAGAAGGAAGGGAAAGGAGGAAGAAGGAAAGGAGGGAAGAAGGAAAGGAAAGAAGGAAGGGAAGAAGGAGGGAGGGAGGAAGGAAGGAAGGAAGGAAAGAAAAGGGAGGGCAAAGCGAAGAACCCAAAAGGAGGAAGTCTCCTCCTCCCCAGCCCATTCTACAGACCCCCAGTCCAAAGGGACCCTGGAGGTCATCTAGCCCAACTCCCCCTGCCCAGCCCCTCCCCCTCCCACCGCTCAAGCCGTCCTATAGACCCCTGGCAGAATCAGAGCATCACAGAGTTTGAAAGGGTCCCTGGAGGTCAGCTAGCCCAACCCCTCCTCTGCCCTCTTGAGGCCAGGAATGGGGAGGGGGCTTTTGTCTGGAGAATGGGGGAGGGGATCATTGGGGCGGAAGTGAAGCCCCCTCCCTCCCTCCCACTTCGGAGACACTTTGCAGCCCCTCCCCTTCTTCTTCTTCCCCCAATGGGAAGAGAGGGAGGGGATTTGGGGAGGGGGGGAGGGCTGGGCAGTCCCGTTAGAGGAGCCTCCACCCCCCACCCTCCTCCTCCTCCCCTTTGCCTGCGGGAGGGGAGGGGGACTTAGGAGGGAGGGAGGGAGAGAGCAACCTGAGTTACTCCTTCGGGGATGGGAGGGGGAGGACTCCCCGCTGCTTCTCTGGAGGGGCCACCAGAGCTCCGCTCCTCCGTCTCCTCCTCCTCCGTCTCTCCCTGCCGGATCGCCGCGCAGAACTGAAGTTGGGAGCGCCCAAAGGGGGGGGGGGAGGAGGAGGGAGACTCCCAGCTCCTCCTCCCCCATTTGGCTACTTTCTCTTTCCCTTCCTCTCTCTCCCTCCCTCACAGTCTCTTTCTCACTCAAGAGAAGGCAGGAGACAAGGAGTCGCAAGGGGACCTCAGAGGTCATCTACTCCAACCCCCTCCCTTTCCCCCGCTAAACACCGTCTTCCCCTCCCGTAACGGCTTCCAACGAACAAAGCTCCGGGTTTGGTTGGGTGGCCAGAGGGCGTAAATCCCGCCCGGCTTGGTCCGCTTTTCCCAGCTACTCCCAGGAGTAAAACGCAACGCTACTACTCCGCCAGCCGCAGTTCCAGCCTGGCCTCTCTGCGCCTGCGCGAACTGGAAGCGGCGCGGGCGGGGGGGGCAAGCTCCGCCGGCCACTTCTTCCAGCCTGGCCTCTCTGCGCCTGCGCGAACTGAAAGCGGCGCGGGCGGGGGGCGAGAGGGGGGGACGGCTAAAACGAAAGCGGAGAAATCACGTGACTGGAGGGAAAGCGGCCGTTCCCCCCGTTTTCTTTCCTCTTCTTTTCCGGCCAGGGAGCCTCGCCCTCCGCCCACCCCGCCCCGAGGTCATCTAGTCTGACCCCCCATTTGCTCCGACAGAATAATAATTGGAAGGGATCTCAGAGGTCAAATAGTCTGACCCCCTGCCCGAGCAGGAGACCCTGAAAGAATAATTAGTGGGAAGGGAGCCTCGGAGGTCATCTAGTCCGACCCCGTGCCCGAGCAGGAGAGCCTGACAGAAGAAGAGTGGGAAGGGACATTTGGAGGTCATCTAGTCCGACCCCTCTTCAAGCAAGAGACCGTTACAAAGTGAGAAAGCTGGATGGGATCCAGGAAGGTCTTCTAGTCTAACCCCGTCCTCAACAGCGGGAGACCCTTACAGAGTATTAGACAGCTGGAAGGGACCTGGGAGGTCATCTAGTCCGACCCCCTGCCCGAGCAGGAGACCCTGAAAGAATCATAATTGGAAGGGATCTCGGAGGTCATCTAGTCCGACCCCCTGCTCGAGGCAGAGACCCTGAGGGAATAAAAGAGTGGGAAGGGACCTCGGAGGTCAAATAGTCGGACCTTCCCACATTTTCCCCCTCCCCCTATCCTCAGAGAACTCCCCCTCCCCGTCGACGGGTGGGGGGAGGAAAGGAGGGGGGAAGGGGGCGGGCGAGCAGGCGGGGGCGGGGCGTTTCCCCGTCGGGACTTTTACGGACATCGCAGCCCCGAGAAGCTTCGTCGCTCCGTCTTTGGGCCCGAGGGAGACGCCGGTGAGAGGGGGGGGGGCTTTGGGGGGGAGGGGAGGGGAGGGGGGGGGAGGAGAGGAGCCGATCGGGCGGAAATTTATTCTACCTTCTTTCTTTCTTTCTTTCTTTCTTTCTTTCTTTCTTTTTCTTTCTTTCCTTTCTCTCTTTCTTTCTTTCCTTCTTTCCTTTCTTTCTTTTTTTCTATCTGTCTATCTTTCTTCTACCTTCCTTTTTCCTTCTTCTACCTTTCTTTCTTTCTTTCTTTCTCTTTTTCTTTCCATCTATCTACCTTTATCTATCTATCTATCTATCTATCTATCTTTCTTCTACCTTCCTTTTTCCTTCTTCTACCTTTCTTTCTCTTTCTTTCTTTCTTTCTTTCTTTCTTTCCTTCATTCTTTTCTTTTCTTTCTTTCTTTCTTTCTTTCTATTTCTTTCTTTCTTCCACCTTCCTTTCTTTTTTCTTTTTTCTTTCTTTCTTTCCTTCTTTCTTGCTTTCTATCTTTCTTCTACCTTCCTTCCTTCCCTTCTTTCTTTCTTTGCATCCATCCATTCATCCATCCATCCATCCATCCATCCATCCACCTATCTATCTACCTACCTTTTTCCTTCTTTTAACTTCCTTTCTTTTCTTTCTTTTCTTTCTTCTGCCTTCCTTTCTCTTTCTATATTTCTTCCTTCTACCTTCCTTCCTATTTTCATTCTTTTATCTATCTTCCTTTCTTTCTTTCTCTTTCTTTCTTTCTTTTTCTTTCTTTCTTTCTTTTTCTTTCTTTCATCTTTCTTCTACCTTCCTTGTTCGTTCTTATTATCTTTATCTCTTTCTTCTACCTACCCTCCCTTCCTTTCTTTTCTTTCTTTCTTTCTTTCTTTCTTTTCTTCCTTCCTTCCTTCCTTCCTTTCCTTCCTTCCTTCCTTCCTTCCTTCCTTCCTTCCTTCCTTCCTTTCTGTCTATCTATCTATCTATCTGTCTGTCTGTCTCTCTCTCTCTCTCTGTTCTCCTGCCTCACTTCTCTTCCCCCTCATCCTCTCCACTGCTTCTGCATTTTGTATCTTATGAGTATTTTACAACTGGATCAAACAATCTCCGGCATCAACCACAACCAGCACGACCACAAAGAAAAACCAAACAAACCCAGCCTCACGTTTCCTCTCCTCCCTGTTTTTTTTTTCTCTTCTTCTTCTCGTCTTCTTTCTCTTTTGTTCTCGTTCCTTCCGTCCGGCCAGAAGAGGCTTCCGGAACCTTCTCCCGCCCTCCTTCGCTTGTGCTTCCCGTTTACAAACCCCGGAGATCGGTGGCGGCGGATCAGTGCCAGCGCCAGCACACATGGGTGGATCTCAATCGGGTAAAATCTTTGACTTGGAAATGTCCTGGAAGGGATCTCGGAGGTCATCTAGCCCAACCCACCTCCCCCCCCCACGCCTCAGCACCATTTTGGAGAGAACGATTCAGCAGGGGGAACAGCCTTGTGAAGAAATGGTTGGAAAACCGTTTGGCCTGACATGGCAGAGGGTTTCCTGCCTGAGTGGCGGTGGGGGTTGGACTAAATGACCTCCGAGGTCCCTTCCAAACTATATAATTCTGTAAGGGTCTCCTGCTTGGATTGGGGGTTGGACTAGATGACCTCCGAGTTCCCTTCTGACTCAGTGAGTCTAATAATTCTCGAAGTGTCTCCTGCTTGACATGGGGGTTGGACTAGATGACCTCTAAGGTCCCTTCCAAAGGCTATAATTCTGTAAGGGTCCCCTGCTTGGATTGGGGGTTGGAGTAGATGACCTCCGAGTTCCCTTCTCACCCAGTGAGTCTATAATTCTCTAAAAGTCTCCTGCTTGGATTGGGGGTTGGGCTAGATGACCTCCGAGTTCCCTTCTGACTCGGTGAGTCTAATAATTCTCTGAGGGTCTCCTGCTTGAACTGGGGGTTCTTCTAGATGACCTGCCAGGCCCCCTTCCCGCTCTCTGAGTTTACGTAAGGTCTCCTGCTGGAGAGCGGGGTGGGCTGGATGACCTCCCAGGTCCCTTCTCCCTCTGTGATTGTAGTTAGGAGAACGGTGGAAATTTTCATCTTCCCTCCCGCGCGAAGGACGTCCATGCCATTGACCAAATTTATTCCTTCTCTTCCTTTCAGTTCCGGATCTGCGGATCGTCATGGTGGGCAAAACCGGCAACGGGAAAAGTGCGACCGGAAACACCATTTTGGGGATGGACGCCTTCCCGTCCCGGGCGGCCTCGACTTCCGTCACGGCCAAGTGCAGAATGGCCACGCGGAGCTTGCCGGACGGGAGGCGCCTGGCTGTCATCGACACGCCGGGCTTTTTCGATACCGAGCAGACGGAGCAGGCGACCTGCGCCGAGATCAAACGGTGCGTGAAGGTGTGTGCGCCGGGACCCCACGCCATCGTCCAAGTCATCCGCCTGGCCCATTTCAGTGGGGAAGAGTTGGAGGTCGCCCGGCTCATCAAAGACATCTTCAGCCTGAAAGCCAAGAAGTACATGATCATCTTGTTCACCCGCAAAGAAGACCTGGAGGGACGCTCTCTTCACGACCTGCTGTCCTCCAACGACAACGACGTCAGCTTGGCGCTCCTGCGGTCGCAAATTCAGAGTTGCGGGAACCGGTGCCTGGCTTTTAACAACAGGGCGGTCGGGTCGGAACGCTGGGCTCAGGCGGATGAACTGATCCGGATGGTGGACGAGCTCGCACGGAAGAACGAGCCGATGCCGTACTACACCAAAGACATGTTGGAGGCGGACCAAAAGAGCTGGCCGTGGTGGCTATGTTCCCTCCTGTGATACGGAGCGTCGTCCTCCGATCATCTGCGGGAGTGCGATTGTTGATTGATTGATTGATTGTTGTTTGGGGGGCTGTATTTTGTTTGGGAGTTGTTATGTCTGGAGTGTGTAGCGGAAGGAACGGGCCCGCGCAGGTGTGTGACGCTCCACTCGGACAGGTGAAAACTCACGTGTGAAGGTCCACTCCCGTGAGTGGAGACCGTTGTTAGGAATGATAGTCCCCTAACAGTTGGGTTGGCAATATATAAACCGGGACAATCACTTAATACTAAATTTGGATGCAGTGTTTGTGTGTGTGTGTGTGTGTGTGTGTGTATATAATTACTAAATAAATCAATAAATTTACTATGCTTTGGAGCTGTCAGAGTTTGGTTGTTTTCTTATCAACCTTTCATGACCAAACTAGGTCACGGCATCAAACCAGAGGATTGGCCTTCCAGCTATTTCCCGCGTCGGACTTGCTTTCTGCTCTGCACGCGCACGCGGAAGCCTGGCTCATATTTGCCCCCTACAAAATCCACCCCGCGATGCACGATGACGTCGTCCCCGTCTGCACAATCCTCCAATCCCGCCGCAAAGCACAGGTGGGGGGAAGGATGAGAATCCCGCTTCTTCATCCTTGACGGTACTTTTCTGCATCTTCTTTGCGGTCGAAGAGGCGGAAAAAAGGGGGCTGATATCTTCCCTCCCTGGACGTTGCGAATGCCCACGATTGGAGCATTTTGGATCCATTTTCTTTACATGCGACCGATTTTTGTCAAAGAAACCTTGTTATGCCCACTTTCCTCCCAATCTTCGAATGCGATATTCAGTCCGACGTTTTTAGCCGGGCCTAACATGAGTCCTTTAACCATTTCCCTCATCAAAGTCGAAATAGACTCGTCTCCTGTGTTCCTCCTCTCAACTCTCCTTTTGTGGGAAATGGACTCGAGCCGCCGGACGAGTAAAATGGACGCTAGGCCTGAACCCCGCCGCTCTGTGGATTAGTGCCAAGAGACTGCCGACTCGTGGCCTCAGCGTCATCGATGCTGCGATTGGTTGCTGCAAGGGTAAAGGAGGCGTTTCCCTTTTTTTCCCACTCTTTTTTTTCCTCTCTCGTCTTCTGTCCTTGCTGAGGGATTTTTTTTTTACCTCAGGATGCGCCCCAGGGGGACCTGAGGAACTGGCCTCGTTTCTCTCCGGAGGACGAATGAGGAGAAGAAGCCTTGAAAAGGCTACACGTTTGTGTTAGCTAGCGTCTCTTTCTTTCTTTCTTTCTTTCTTTCTTTCTTTCTTTCTTTCTTTCTTTCTTTCTTTCTTCTCTTTCTTTTTCTTTCTCTTTGAAAATAAATAAAGATAAGGCAAAGATCTTGACAAAGAATATGCTTATCAAGACAAAAGGAAGAATTGGCGGACCTATTGAAAATTCACGTTACAAATAAGATCAAGTATTTGGGGATACATTTGACAGCAAGATGTAGTACATTAAAGGAGAATAATTATCTCAAACTTAAACAGCAGATAGCGCTAGATTTGGCGAAATGGGAAAATCTACAACTGTCATTCATAGGGAGAATATCAACAATCAAGATGAATATATTACCCAGAATTTTACCTTTGTTTCAAACAATACCAATCCGGCTTGGGAAAGGACTACTTTGAAGATTTCAATAAAATGGTGTTGAAATATATATATATATGGCAAAGTAAGAAAGCGAGAATAAAGACAAAACTTTTGCAAGATGCTAGAGTAAGAGGCGGATTTGGTTTGCCTCATTGGGAGTTGTACTACCAAGCTACAAACTTGATGTGGGTCAAGCAATGGATAACATTAAGAAACACTAGATTGTTGACATTAGAAGGACATGACTTGTGGTTGGGGTGGCACGCTTTTTTATGGTATAAAGGAACCGAAACACAGGGATATTTTAGAAGACATCATATACGGGAGTCTCTGTGGTTAAACTGGGAGAAGATTAAAGGACAATGTTATTTGGAAATTCCAGTCTGGCTATCGACTATTGAAGCATTTTCCTATCCTATAATATACAAGAAGGAACAAACAGTTAGATATGGGGAAATATTGAATGAAAAGGGTGAACTTAAATCGATGTAAATACTAGAGGAACAAGGCATAAAGATGAATTGGTTTTCATATGCGCAAATACATTCAAGGTATGATGAAGATTTTAAAACAGAAGGATTTTATGATAAACCGACTGATTTAGATAAGATTTTGACAGGGACTGATGAAAAGGTGATTAAAAAATTATATGGTTATTTATTGGAAATTAAATTAGAGGAAGAACAAGTTAAAGAAGCTATGATTGCTTGGGGGAAGAATTTTGGATATGGGGTCGATTTAGAGAAACGGCAAAAATTGTGGTCTCAAAATTATAAAATGACTATGTCAACAGCATTTAAAGAAAATCTGTATAAGATGTTTTACAGGTGGCATTTCCCCCGACAAGAAGAGCAAGAATGTTCAAGGATAAATCTGAAAAATGTTGGAAATGTCATCAGACACCTGGCTCATATTACCACATGTGGTGGACTTGTGCGGATGCTAGAAAATACTGGATTAAAATCCACACGTGGTTGGAAAAAAATGACAAAAAACCAACAACATATAGATTTGAAACCAGAGATATTTTTATTGGGAATTTTACCTGATACATACAGTAAAGATTTGAAATATTTGATTGTAAATGTATTCATAGTGGTCAGGATTGTATTTGCTAAAAACTGGAGGAAACCATTAAGAAAATATTGGAATATGCTGAAATGAGCAGATTGACATTTGAAATTAGAGAACAAGGCGATAAACAATTTTACACAATGTGGGACCTTTTCTATCAGTGGTTAGATAATAAAATATAATAATGGAATATGTAGAATATTAGGAAATAATGGATATATAGAGATGTATTTCTTTTCTTTTTTTATTATTATATCTATAAAATGTTTCTAGGGTAGATTTGGGAGGATTATATGAATTGTTATGATATAAAGTAAGTAAATTATAAGTATCTTGCAAAGTATGAATTATAGTCAAATGATTAATAATGATGCAAGATATTTAATCTTTGATTGAGAATATGAATTATGATGCAACGTAAATGTAATTGCGACTATGAAATGGATGCACAAAAAATTTGTAAACCAACCGACACACGGCTTGTATATTTATGGAAGAAAGTTGGATGTTTTTATGTTTTGTTTGTTTTGGTTTCTTTAAAAACCAATAAAATTTACAAAAAAAAAAGAAAAGAAAACATCATTCCCACATCTCGGCAACGTGCCTCACTTCTGCATTAAAGAAAGGAAAATCAAAATTACAGAGGGTCCTCAATTGACGACAGTTTAGTGACCGTTTCAAAATTACAATGGCGCTGAAGAAAGTGACTTCGGACCATCCATCCTTGAGACCGTTGCAGTAGCCACACGCTGACGTGATCAAAATTCGGACGCTCGGCCACTGACTTGTATTTATGGCGGGCTCAGGAGATTTCCCCGATTTTGCGACCCTCCAATGAGCAAAGTCAACGGGGAAGCCTGCTTCGCTTCACAAGGGTTTTGACCCCGACGGTGATTCGGCGAACGACAGTGACAGGAAAGTTCATAAAACGGCAGGTGGGGGGAGACAAAGTGCCCCCTCACAAAGGTCTTCCCCTGGGCAAAGAAATTTTGGGGCTCCACCGTGAATAATAGCTTGAGGACTAGCTGTGCGTTGTTTTCATGACCTGGAGACGAAACAAAGTCAGGACTCGAACGCTTAAGGGAAGAAGTATCGGAACGCGGCGACAAGTCCTCTTCTCAGGCAGGAAAACGCCACGACAATGACTTTTTTCAGGTAGGACAACGCCACGACAACGACATTTTTCAGGCAGGACAACGCCCATCCGCCAACATAAAAGATGAACGAGAATGGAAGGGTGCAGAGCAAAAGCATGTTGACGATGCTTCGGGATGACTTGCGGTTCTGCTCGATGAACTCCCGGACGTGCTTGTCCTGTATGTTGGGCTCCAGGTACAGCCTGTTGACATAGTATTGCCCACCATTCTGGAAACGGTCCTCTGCACCATTGCCATCAGCTCTGACACCTGCCTCTCCCGCTCAGCTCCCGCGGCCTTGTTGTTGAACCCGTAGAAGCGGTTCTCGCACCTCCGGATCAGGTCGCGCAGATTCCGGTTGTCGGCGCTTCGGACGTACTCCTGCAGGGAGTCCCCGCCCAAATCCTCCACGCAGGTAAAGAGGATGATGGTGTGCCTGGTGGACTCGGGCCCAAAGATATCCCGGACGCACTGCGCCGCAACAGCATCTTCGGCAGTGAAGCGTCCCACCTGGGTGACCAAGATGAGGGCATGGGGGCCGGGCCAGGAGAGATGAAGGCAAGCCAGGATGTCCCGCCGCACCTCCTCTGTGTAGTCGTTGTGGTAATATATCCATCATATTCTGCAAGTTCTTGTACAGCTTTGTAAGATCTGGGGGTATCACAAACGCTCCTCATGAGGGCAGTAGTGTCTTTATGATGAGAGTTTGATCCTGTTATCTGCAAAGCTCAGAGGACAGGAATGTGTGTGGGAGTTCACAGTACCTATCCGAGCCATTCCCATGGGACCTTTGGTGCCCTGCTTTCTCACGGGAAATTTATCACCTTCGCCAAGGCCTAGCTAGATAATGTTGCTGAGCTAATGTTGAAGTCATTGTTTTGATTTTGTACTTGCATTTTCTTAATAAATACTGCTACCGGGGGCTCTCGGGCTGGCAGTTGCTCAGACGTCTTCTCGTCTCCCGTCATTTTTCAATTGCCAGTCCACCACAAGTGGTGACCCCGACGTGATAGTTTGGAAGGCTATACGTTTTGGCGTGATAGCTTGAAAGCTATACGTTTCCCGCATCCTATACTCATCGTCGCGGACGTCGACTGGGCCCTCATCTTCTTCGCTGGACGGAGACAGATTCTTTTCGTGAGTATGGGGAAGGTCTCTCAAAGCTCAGACAAAGCACCTTAGAGAAATGAGAGAGATCGCTGGGAATAGTTTTAAGTTTGGAGTTCATAGTAGAGGACATGAAGTAGGAAAGAAAGAAATTGAGGACTTATTACAGTATGTTTGGAAACATATTCCGTGTTATCCAGAGGGAGGTAGTATTAAAGTAGAGCGCTGGAGAAAGATAGGGAAATTTTTGCACGAGGAGCCTCGTGCCCCTTCTTCAATTTTGTTAACCTGGAGGGTGGTTATGGATGCATTAGCTACGCATGAACAACCGCTCCTATCACCCCGAAGAAGGTTTGCCGCCTTACAATGCGGTACGTATATTGCCACCGACAGCACCTCCAGATAAATCCAGAGGGCTGTCAGGCACTGAAAATACTTTGTCAGAAGAGAAGAGTTTGCCTTTAAGAGTTCAAGTAGATGCAGTTACTGCAGCTATTCAAAAGCAACAGATAGAGGGGAATTATCAGGAGATGATTTGGTAGATTTTGGAGTGGAGATTCAACTTAATCCAGTAGAAATTGGTGTGGACGTTGCTTTAAATCAACAGAGAGATAGAATGCCTGAGGAGGGGTTCGTTCTTCTCCCACAGTTAATTTACAAGCCGTAGGGCCTCTCCCTGACAGCGAAGGTGGTGAGAAGACCTTTACTAACATCAAACAAGGAAACAATGAACCCTATGAAAATTTCATTAGCAGATTGAAAGTGGCTATTGAAAGGCAAATTGACAATCAATTTGCCCGGAATGAATTGCTTTTGAAGTTAGCAGTAGAGCAGGCAAATGCAGATTGTAAAAAAATTCTAAATCCGCTTATTGCGAGTGGAGAGAGAGAGATAGCGGATTTGATAAACGCATGTAGAAAGGTGGGGAGTCAGACTTTTAATATGGAGACTTTAGTTCTGGCTCTCCAGGCAGGAAATGCTAAAAAAGAAACTTTTTTTAATTGTGGGAAGCCTGGACATTTTAAAGCGCAATGTCGGGCTCCTGGGGGGGGTCAAAGTCAGCAAAAAAAGAGATCAATGGGACAGGGTGTGACCTAAATTTGTAAATCAGCCTATATCAGATGCTCCTACAGTTTTTACTGATGGAGAAATTTTTTTTTTTGTGCTTGTGTTTGGAAAGATAAATCTGGAATTTGGCATACAAAAGTGACATCAGAGCAGAAGTCTGCCCAGCAGGCAGAACTTGCTGCTGTAGTTTTGGCTTTTCAAAATTTTCAAAATCAGGATTTTAATCTAATAGTGGATTCTTTGTATGTATATAATTTGTTACCCTTTGTAGCAGGTTCTTATTTGTCTCCTGGAATATCACCTAATATTCTACGTTTGCTTTTGTTGTTGCAAGAATGTTTGGAGCAGCGTATGAATGTGTGTTTTATTGCTCATATCCGTAGTCATAGTAATTTACCTGGAATTTTATCACAAGGCAATGCCAAAGCTGACAGTGCTGTAACTTCAGTTCTCACTGTTCAGCCATGGGACAACCATAGTTATTTTCATCAAAATGCTAAAGCGTTGGCACATCAATTCAAGCTTACTGCTGCAGAAGCTGCTGCCATAATTCAACAATGTCCAACTTGTTCAAAGCAAGGCACAGCTATTCCTATGGGAGTCAACCCCAGGGGTTGAAACCCTCAATGATTTGGCAAATGGATGTTACTCAGTATCCATCATTTGCACCTTGGAAGTATATACATGTGACTGTGGATACTTATTCAGGATTTCTAATGGCTACTCCTCAAAGAGGTGAAGCGGTTAAACATGTCATCAATCATTGCATTAAGACATTTTCAGTCGCTGGTACGCCTCAAACTTTAAAAACAGACAATGGTGCGGCTTATCGGAGCACAGTCTTTGATCAGTTTTGCAAACAGTGGTCCGTGGAACATAAATTTGGAATTCCATACAATTCCACAGGACAAGCTATTGTGGAGCGTTATAATGGCACGCTCAAGAACATGTTAGCTAAATTAAATAAAAAAGGAGGAAGCTCCTGGGGCTTCCGGCAATTCAAGATCATTTAAATCTTGCTTTGTATACTTTAAATTTTTAAATTTGTCTGGTAACCCCCTGCGGCGCGGCCAGCAGGCATTTTCTTCCCCTTCTACAGATGCAGTGAGGCCTCGAGTGTTGGTGCGATTCCTTCCGGATCCGGCATGGGTTCCCGCTGAGCTGATTACGTGGGGACGTGGTTATGCAGCAGTAGAACATCTTGGTCAAATTCGTTGGGTTCCTGGTGATGTATCCGGCCTGATCATTCTGGCGCCTTCGCAGGTGCCAGTGAGGATGTTCCTGATTCTCAGGATGGCGTTCCTGTGGTTCCTGATTCCGTTCCTGATGTTCCTGATTCTCAGGATGGCGTTTCCGTGGTTCCTGATTCTCTTGATGCCGGCAGTCCAGGCGTGGCGCTGTGAAAGCTGGGAAAAGATGACTGCTTATCTGAGGTTATCAACTTGTATGCAGCAGGTTCCTTTGGGGAATCGGACTAAATTAATCTGCAAACAGCGGCATCTTTTGATTTTCCAGCATATTGGTCCTGGCATAAGGGTCAAGACATTCTTTACTCGGGACCTGATAAGGATATTATATCTTCAGCCTGTGCTACAACTCTGATTCTGTTTAATGTTTCTGTTTCAGACTATGGACAATATTGGTGTCAATTGGAGTTGCCTAAGTTACTTTACACAACTTCTTTTTCCATTCGTCTTATGCCTCCACGGACTCTAATACGGAGGCGGAGAGCTGCTATTATCTCAGAAACTAGAGACCTTGGTGATAATTTATGGAAGGAAAATTCCTACATCAGGACGTTCGGATTGCAGCAAAGAGTTTAAATGTAACTAATTGTTAGCTTTGTATGCATGTACCCACCTTTTGGAATAGCTATGAACTATAGAGATATTCATATTTTAAATAATTTTACTGTTGTTATGTTTTATGATACTGTTGAGAATATTAAGATGTTAAATGAAGAAGTGTCTGAAATTCGCCAAGTTACTTTATGCTTTAGATATAATGTTAGGAGTTTGTGCTTTAATTCATTTACATTGTTGTGTTTTTATACATAATTATGAGCCTAACATTACAAGAACTGTTCATGATATGGAAGACCGCATAGCTGAACACGAAGCAGGAAAAGATGGCTTCAATAAGTCACTTTGGGCTTTGCTATGGGATTGGCTTCCTGACAGCTCATGGTTACGTTTATTGTTTCAATTAGTTGTAATAATTGTTATTACACTTATTATGTTATGTTGCTGTATTCAATGTATTCCTAATCTATTTCAAATGTGTGCCTCAGCCTTAAGTGTACGAAACCAAGTTTGCGAGGAACTGTGTATTTTGCCACTGAAACACCCCCTATCTTTGAATAAATAAAAAAGGAGGGAATGTGGTAATATATCCATCATATTCTGCAAGTTCTTGTACAGCTTTGTAAGATCTGGGGTATCACAAACGCTCCTCATGAGGGCAGTAGTGTCTTTATGATGAGAGTTTGATCCTGTTATCTGCAAAGCTCAGAGGACAGGAATGTGTGTGGGAGTTCACAGTACCTATCCGAGCCATTCCCATGGGACCTTTGGTGCCCTGCTTTCTCACGGGAAATTTATCACCTTAGCCAAGGCCTAGCTAGATAATGTTGCTGAGCTAATGTTGAAGTCATTGTTTTGATTTTGTACTTGCATTTTCTTAATAAATACTGCTACCGGGGGCTCTCGGGGCTGGCAGTTGCTCAGACGTCTTCTCTGCGTCTCCCGTCATTTTTCAATTGCCAGTCCACCACAGTCGTCACGGTCAAACAGGCCGGGGGTGTCGACCACGGAGATCGTCCTGCCCTGCCAGCTGCCCTGCTCCCTTTGGCACCTCAGGGTGGTGATCTTGGCTGTCAAGATGGACTTGAATGCCCTCCGGCCGAGGATGGTGTTGCCCGTCGCGCTCTTCCCGCCACCGCTTTTCCCCACCAGGATCAGCCGGAGTTCAGAACCGTCGCCTGGGAGTTTGGAAGACGAGGTGACAGAAATGCTGACAGTCACTGTAGCCCTGGGCGCTATTGATCCTTCCTTCTCCTCCTTTCTTCCTTCCTCCCTTCCCTCCCCCTTTTCCTTCCTTCCTTCCCTCCCTCTCTCCCTTTCAGCCTCTCTTCCTTTCCTTCCATCCTCCCTTCCTTCCTCCCATCCTGCCAGCCTCCCCCTCTTTTTCCTCCCTTCCTCCCCTTCTCCTTCTTCCTTTCTGCCTCCTTCCTTTCTCTTTTTCCTTCCTTCTCCTTCTCTTTCCTTCTTTCCTCCCCTCCTTCCTTAATGCCTCGCTCCCTCCTTTTCTTTCTTTTCTTCTCTCCTTTCTTTCTTTCTCTTTCTTTCTTTTTTTTCTTTTTCCTTTCTGCCTCCCTCCCTTTCTCTCTCTCCCTCCCTCCCTTTTTCCTCCCTTCTTTCCTTCCTTCCTCCCTCCCCCCTTCTCTTTCCTTTCTGCCTTTCTTTCTTTCTTTTTCCTTCCTCCTCTTTCCTTCTTTCCTTTCTTCCTTCCTCTCAGCCTCCCACCCTCCCTTTTCTTTCTTTCCTTCTTTCTTCTTCTCCTTCCTTCCTCCCATCCTGCCAGCCTCCCTCTTTTTCCTCC
>NW_028262852.1:0-4689 GCF_049901715.1 Pseudonaja textilis | reverse complement strand
CAAAATCAAAACAATGACTTCAACATTAGCTCAGCAGCATTATCTAGCTAGGCCTTGGCGAAGGTGATAAAGTTCCCGTGAGAAAGCAAGGGCACCAAAGGTCTCATGGGAATGGCTCGGATAGGTACTGAACTCCCACACACATTCCTGTCCTCTGAGCTTTGCAGATAACAGGATCAAACTCTCATCATAAAGACACTACTGCCCTCATGAGGAGCGTTTGTGATACCCCAGATCTTACAAAGCTGTACAAGAACTTGCAGAATATGATGGATATATTACCACATTCCTCCTTTTTATTTATTCAAAGATAGGGGTGTTTCAGTGGCAAAATACACAGTTCCTCGCAAACTTGGTTTCGTACACTTAAGGCTGAGGCACACATTTGAAATAGATTAGGAATACATTGAATACAGCAACATAACATAATAAGTGTAATAACAATTATTACAACTAATTGAAGCAATAAACGTAACCATGAGCTGTCAGGAAGCCAATCCCATAGCAAAGCCCAAAAGTGACTTATTGAAGCCATCTTTTCCTGCTTCGTGTTCAGCTATGCGGTCTTCCATATCATGAACAGTTCTTGTAATGTTAGGCTCATAATTATGTATAAAAAACACAACAATGTAAATGAATTAAAGCACAAACTCCTAACATTATATCTAAAGCATAAAGTAACTTGGCGAATTTCAGACACTTCTTCATTTAACATCTTAATATTCTCAACAGTATCATAAAACATAGCAACAGTAAAATTATTTAAAATATGAATATCTCTATAGTTCATAGCTATTCCAAAAGGTGGGTACATGCATACAAAGCTAACAATTAGTTACATTTAAACTCTTTGCTGCAATCCGAACGTCCTTGATGTAGGAATTTTCCTTCCTTAAATTATCACCAAGGTCTCTAGTTTCTGAGATAATGGCAGCTCTCCGCCTCCGCATTAGAGTCCGTGGAGGCATAAGGCGAATGGAAAAAAGTTGTGTAAAGTAACTTAGGCAACTCTCAATTGACACCAATATTGTCCATAGTCTGAAACAGAAACATTAAAAAGAATCAGAGTTGTAGCACAGGCTGAAGATATAATATCCTTATCAGGTCCCGAGTAAAGAATGTCTTGACCCTTATGCCAGGACCAATATGCTGGAAAAATCAAAAGATGCCGCTGTTTGCAGATTAATTTAGTCCAATTCCCCAAAGGAACCTGCTGCATACAAGTTGATAACCTCGGATAAGCAGTCATCTTTTCCCAGCTTTCACAGCGCCACGCCTGGACTGCCGGCATCAAGAGAATCAGGAACCACGGAAACGCCATCCTGAGAATCAGGAACATCAGGAACGGAATCAGGAACCACAGGAACGCCATCCTGAGAATCAGGAACATCCCTCACTGGCACCTGCGAAGGCGCTTGTAGAATGATCAGGCCGGATACATCGACCAGGAACCCAACGAATTTGACCAAGATGTTCTACTGCTGCATAACCACGTCCCCACGTAATCAGTTCAGCGGGAACCCATGCCGGATCCGGAAGGAATCGCACCAACACTCGAGGCCTCACTGCATCTGTAGAAAGGGAAGAAAAATGCCTGCTGGCCGCGCTATCGCAGAGGGGTTACCAGACAAATTTAAAAAATTTAAAGTATACAAAGCAAGATTTAAATGATCTTGAATTGCGGAAGCCCCAGGAGCTTCCCTCCTTTTTTATTTAATTTAGCTAACATGTTCTTGAGCGTGCCATTATAACGCTCCACAATAGCCATTGTCCTGTGGGATTGTATGGAATTCCAAATTTATGTTCCACGGACCACTGTTTGCAAAACTGATCAAAGACTGTGCTCCGATAAGCGCGCACCATTGTCTGTTTTTAAAGTTTGAGGCGTACCAGCAACTGAAAATGTCTTAATGCAATGATTGATGACATGTTTAACCGCTTCACCTCTTTGAGGAGTAGCCATTAGAAATCCTGAATAAGTATCCACAGTCACATGTATATACTTCCAAGGTGCAAATGATGGATACTGAGTAACATCCATTTGCCAAATCATTGAGGGTTTCAACCCCTGGGGTTGACTCCCATAGGAATAGCTGTGCCTTGCTTTGAACAAGTTGGACATTGTTGAATTATGGCAGCAGCTTCTGCAGCAGTAGCTTAGAATTGATGTGCCAACGCTTTAGCATTTTGATGAAAATAACTATGGCTGTCCCAAGGCTGGACAGTGAGAACTGAAGTTACAGCACTGTCAGCTTTGGCATTGCCTTGTGATAAAATTCCAGGTAAATTACTATGACTACGGATATGGGCAATAAAACACACATTCATACGCTGCTCCAAACATTCTTGCAACAACAAAAGCAAACGTAGAATATTAGGTGATATTCCAGGAGACAAATAAGAACCTGCTACAAGGGTAACAAATTATATACATACAAAGAATCCACTATTAGATTAAAATCCTGATTTTGAAAATTTTGAAAAGCCAAAACCACAGCAGCAAGTTCTGCCTGCTGGGCAGACTTCTGCTCTGATGTCACTTTTGTATGCCAAATTCCAAATTTATCTTTCCAAACACAAGCACAAAAAAAAATTTTTTTCCTCCATCAGTAAAAACTGTAGGAGCATCTGATATACTGATTTACTGATTTAGGTCACACCCTGTCCCATTGATCTCTCATTTTGCTGACTTTGACCCCCAGGAGCCCGACATTGCGCTTTAAAATGTCCAGGCTTCCCACAATTAAAAAGTTTCTTTTTAGCATTTCCTGCCTGGAGAGCCAGAGCTAAAGTCTCCATGTTAAAAGTCTGACTCCCACCTTTTGGCAATCTGCGTTAGCCTGATCTACTGCTAACTTCAAAAGCAATTCATTCCGGGCAAATTGATTGTCAATTTGCCTTTCAATAACCACTTTCAATCTGCTAATGAAATTTTCATAGGGTTCATTGTTTCCTTGTTTGATGTTAGTAAAGGTCTTCTCACCACCTTCGCCGTCAGGGAGAGTCCGTACGGCTTGAAAAATTAACTGTGGGAGAAGAACGAACCCCTCCTCAGGCATTCCATCTCTCTGTTGATTTAAAGCAACGTCCACACCAATTTCTACTGGATTAAGTTGAATCTCCACTCCAAAATCTACCAAATCATCTCCTGATAATTCCCCTCTATTTGTTGCTTCTTGAATAGCTGCAGTAACTGCATCTACTTGAACTCTTAAAGGCAAACTCTTCTCTTCTGACAAAGTATTTTCAGTGCCTGACAGCCCTCTGGATTTATCTGGAGGTGCTGTCGGTGGCAATATACGTACCGCATTGTAAGGCGGCAAACCTTCTTCGGGGGGTGATAGGAGCGGTTGTTCATGCGTAGCTAATGCATCCATAACCACCCTCCAGGTTAACAAAATTGAAGAAGGGGCACGAGGCTCCTCGTGCAAAAATTTCCTATCTTTCTCCAGCGCTCTACTTTAATACTACCTCCCTCTGGATAACACGGAATATGTTTCCAAACATACTGTAATAAGTCCTCTATTTCTTTCTTTCCTACTTCATGTCCTCTACTATGAACTCCAAACTTAAAACTATTCCCAGCGATTTCTCTCATTTCCCTAAAATGCTTTGTCTGAGCTTTCGAGAAATCTTCCCCATACTCACGAAAAGAATCTGTCTCCGTCCAGCGAAGAAGATGAGGCCCAGTCGGCGTCATGACGATGGTATAGGATGCGGAAAGCGTGTAGCTTTCAAGCTATCACGCCAAAGCGTATAGCCTTCCAAACTATCACGTCGGGGTCACCACTTGTGATGGACTGGCAATTGAAAAATGACGGGAGGCGCAGGGAGACGTCTGAGCAACTGCCAGCCCGAGCCCCGGGTAGCAGTATTTATTAAGAAAATGCAAATACAAAATCAAAACAATGACTTCAACATTAGCTCAGCAACATTATCTAGCTAGGCCTTGGCGAAGGTGATAAAGTTCCCGTGAGAAAGCAGGGCACCAAAGGTCTCATGGGAATGGCTCGGATAGGTACTGTGAACTCCCACACATTCCTGTCCTCTGAGCTTTGCAGATAACAGGATCAAACTCTCATCATAAAGACACTACTGCCCTCATGAGGAGCGTTTGTGATACCCCCAGATCTTACAAAGCTGTACAAGAACTTGCAGAATATGATGGATATATTACCACACCACTCATATCTTATTAACCATTTTATATTTTCTATATAACTTCTCCCATCTTTTCCCTCTCTTAATTATGTTTTATTTATTTCATCTTATTTCAAAATCATTACCCCCGTTCTTTTCCAATCATCTATTTATCTATTTATTCTTCAAACCCTTTCATTTGACACTTTCCATACGGATCTCCTGCTTGAGGAGGGGGTTGGACTACAGGACCTCCGAGGTGTCTTCCAACCCTTTCATTGTCTGATTTCCGTACGGGTCTCCTTCTTGAGGCCGGGGTTGGACTAGATGACCCGTTGAGTCCGGTTTGTCAGGCAGTTGCAAATCCATCTGGTCGGTGGTACTATCTCTCCCAGTTTTTCTTTCTGGCTTCTTCCCAAGAAGTCGGCGGGGGTCTACTCTGAAATGCTTTCCTCACGTCAACGCATATTCTGGTGATGGCTAACCTTTTTTGGGCTCCTGTGCCATAAAAATATCGTGGGCATGCTTGTCCGCCCTGTACCTCACAGC
>NW_028262851.1:19847-35983 GCF_049901715.1 Pseudonaja textilis | reverse complement strand
GTGCTGAGGCCAGATATAAACAACATACAGAATAAAAGATATATGACTTTTTTTCACATATCTTTATCTATCCATATGTCTGTCTGTCTCTCTTTCTGTCTATAATCACCTACTCACGTAGTAATATGTTTGTGTGTGTGTGTGTTTATAAGACAAAGGCAAAAGTGAAAAAAAAAATAAGGACTTAATACTTGGTGATTGGTAAAAAAAAATAGTGGGCTAATTTCTCTCTGATTTTCATTATTTACAGAAAAACGTCAATCATTTCAAAAATTATAAAAGAAAATGAGGAACTGAAAGGAAACATAAAAAAATGGAGGTATAAGAACTTCAAACTAATAGTTGAAAAAAAGGACCTCATTGAAGAGTTTGGAGAACAGTTGAGCAGGTGAGAAACTTTTAGTCAGCAAACCTGACTTTTGCTTCCAGAAGTTAATTTCCCCTTTGCTCCCTCCCTGTGGAGCTTCCCAGGGGATCAGCATAGCCACCAAATCCCCATTCAGGAGATCCGTGGTTATACCTCCCCCATCCAAGCAGGGTAGAAATCCCATTGAGGAATTGATGGGTGTCAGGTGGGGAGGGAAGAACATTTGGCTAGCGACCTCATGTCGTCCTTTGTGGAGTTCTTCAATGTATTTCACCAAGGGTTCATTCTCCAGCTCTAACTGATGGCATGACCTTCTTCAGGTTTTCTGCAGGTCTTCCGTTGTGGTCCTATGTTGATCCACTTTCTCCTGGAGACAGCTGTGCTGATCTTTCATCCACTGATTGTCTCTCTGGAATTCCTGGGTCTGAAAGTCAAAGGAGTCTCTCAGTTCATCAACCTGGAAGTTGGGACCATCAGTGGTCACTGAGAGATCACCAAATAAATTCTCTGTGTGAACATTTCTTCCTTGTTGCTGACCTGTTTAGATTGGACCGAAGGCAGATCTCGCACTTAGATCATTAGAGACTTGATTCTCTGCAGCCAAAGGCTGTTCCTGGTTTGGAGAAAAACTCTCCCAGGAACAGCCTTTGCCTGCAGAGAATCAAGTCTCTAATGATTTAAGTGCTAGAGTCCACTGTAACTACATAGCCAAAAAGGCATTAAGAGTTGTTAAGCTAATCCTATATAGCTTTTTCTCTAGTAATATCACACTACTAACTAGAGCATACAAAACATTTGCTAGACCAATACTCGAATACAGCTCATTAGTTTGGAACCCATATTATGTATCTGATTATAACACAGTTGAGAAAGTCCAGAAATATTTCACAAGTGATTCTTGGTGATTTCAATCTGCCTCATATTGACTGGACCCTAAATGAATGTACAACTGAAACCATACATGCAACCTTTTACAATGCTGTTACAAATCTGGGACTGGAACAGCTAGTATCCAACAACACTAGACTAAACAACTGCCTCGATCTCATCTTCTGCAATAGTTTGAATCTAATTTATGGAATACAAACTAAAGAACCCTTTTCCAGCAGTGACCACAATATGATTGACTTTTGTCTCAACATACGTCCACACAAAAACCACCACAATGATGTGATCCCCAATTATAATTTCAAAAAGGCAACTATGATCTTATAAACAACGATCTCTCATCCCTTGATTGGCAATCTCTATTCACTGGATGCAATACTGTTGAAGACCATTACAACATATTTTTACTTGAAGTCAAAAGAGTCATCAAACTATATGTACCAACAACTACTCCCAAAACAAAACAAAAAAACAGATTGCCCATAACAATAAGGAAACTTTAATCCAAAAAGAGATCACTCTGGCAGAAAAACAAATCTGGTCATGTTGCCAATTTCAAAAGCCGATACAAAAATTTATGCCACCAAATAAAGACCGAATGCACCAATTATCACATTAAACAAGAGGAAAACCTTCTAAGCACCAATTCCACCAATGCTTTTTACAATTTTGTAAACAACAAACTAAAAGATTCAAGGTCCATCCCACCCCTGATAGGACCTAATGGTAAAGACTGCAACAACGACACCATTAAAGCCAACATCTTTAACACATTTTTTGGCTCAGTATTTGTAAACAGCAATGGATCATGCCCAGCATTTCCTAGCCGAACCACGGATAACTACAGTGATCTAATACATATTGATTTTACAGAAGACAATGTTGAAAAAGCACTACACAATCTAAAACCATCCCTATCTATTGGACCGGATGGAATATGTGCCTATCTCTTAAAAAGTTATCCACTGCCATAGCCAAACCTCTAAGCATAATCTTTGAAAAATCTTTCAGGACCAGTTCCTTGCCTAACCTATGGTCACAAGCCACAGTCATCCCCATCTTCAAAAAGGGAGACCCTTGCCTAGTTGAAAATTACAGACCAATCTCCTTATGCTGCGTCACCTGTAAAGTCATGGAATCAATTATTAACCAATCCATCTTTCCTCCACTTAGAGACAAACAACCTACTCTCCAATAAACAATTTGGTTTCAGAAAAAAACTATCCTGTAATCTGCAACTCTTACACTGCAAAAACATATGGACTACACAACTTGATCAGGGCAAAACAATAGATGCAATCTACATAGACTTCTGTAAAAGCCTTTGATTCAGTGGTACATGACAAACTACTACTAAAAATAAAATCCTATGGTATCTCTGGACAACTGCATAACTGGATAGAAGCATTCCTGTCAAACAGACAACAAATGGTCAAAATTGGGAGTGCCCTATCAAATTCTGTACCTGTCAATAGTGGTGTCCCCCAAGGCAGTGTTCTAGGACCAACTCTCTTCATACTCTACATAAATGACCTCTGTGATCATATTAAGAGCAACTGCGTTCTTTTCGCTGATGATGTAAAGCTGTTCAATACCACAGACAATACTGCTACCCTTCAAGAAGATCTTGACTGTGTATCAGAATGGTCAAACAAATGGCAACTTCAAATCTCAACAAATAAATGCTCTGTCTTACATATTGGCAAAAAAATCCGAAAATAAAATACAAGCTGAATAGTCAAGATCTTGTTGATGATCCAAGCTCTGTAAAGGACCTTGGAATACTCACCTCTAATGATCTAAGTGCTAGTGCCCACTGCAACTACATAGCCAAAAAGGCATTAAGAGTTGTTAACCTAATCTTACGTAGCTTTTTCTCTGGTAATATCACACTACTAACTAGAGCATAGAAAACATTTGCTAGACCAATACTTGAATACAGCTCATCAGTCTGGAACCCACATTACGTATCTGATATTAGCACAATTGAGAAAGTCCAGAAATATTTCACAAGAAGAGTTCCCCACTCCTCTACTCGTTGTAGAATACCTTATGCCACCAGACTTGAAATTCTAGAACTAGAAAACCTTGAATTACGCCGTCTTCGGTCTGATTTAAGCATGGTATATAAAATCATACATTGCAATGTCCTACCTGTCAATGAATACTTCAGCTTCAACCATAACAACACAAGAACACACAACAGATACAAACTCAAGGTTAACCGCACCAAGCTTGACTGCAGGAAATACGACTTTAGCAACAGAGTGGTCAATGTCTGGAATACTCTACCCGACTCTGTAGTTTCTTCCCCAAACCCCAAAAACTTTAACCTTAGACTGTCTACTATTGACCTCACCCCTTTTCTAAGAGGTCTGTAGGGGGCGTGCATAAGCGCACCAACGTGCCTACCGTCCCTGTCCTATTGTTTCTTTTATTTTTATTTTATTTTTCTTATATGTACTCATTTCATGTATTCATAATTATGTATACACTTTTACTTATCTCGTAAACAATTGACAAATAAATAAATAAATAAAATAAAGAAGAGTTCTCCGCTCCTCTACTCATTGCAGAATAACTTATGCCACCAGACTTGAAATTCTAGAACTAGAAAACCTAGAACTATGCCACCTTTGGTCCAATCTAAATATAGTATATAAAATAATACATTGCAATGCCCTACCTGCAAATGAATACTTCAGCTTCAATCATAACAATACAAGAACGCAGAATAGATACAAACTCAAGGTAAACTGCACCAAACTTGACTGCAGAAAATACGACAAGTGGTCAATGTTTGGAATACTCTACCTGACTGTGGTTTCTTCCCCAAACCCCAAAAACTTTAACCTTAGACTGTCTACTATTGACCTCACCCCTTTCCTAAGAGGCCTGTAGGGGGCACGCATAAGTGCACCAACATGCCTACCATCCCTGTCCTATTGTTTCTTTTTATTTTTCTTATACGGATCCATCTCATGTATTCATAACTATGTTTATACTTATACCTGTTATCTTATAATTGCTTGACAAATCAAATAAATAAATCAAATAAAAATAAATAAGTCTAAAAACATTGTCAACAAATCTTTAATTCTAAGTACAATCAAGGCAAGATGAGGTAATTAATCCAGCAGGGCAGGAGAAGGAATTCCAGATGTGAAGGAACGGCAGTAAATCAACCCAGTTGGGAGGATTCCAGGAACCCAGATAAGCAAAGTCAACTCATGTTTGCTCCCAGCAGCTGCCTCACTCAGCTTCCATCTCTTTTAAACTGTCTTCCCAGGTGTGGCTAATGAAGGGAATCAGGGCCCTTTCCTCCCCATAAGCCACGCAACCCACACTGCTCTCTTCTCCATTCCTTCCTGCGTGCCCTAGGAGGAAGAGGGAGTGGGCCTGGGTCTTCCTCTGAACTCCCTCTCCTTTGTTCTACCTCTTCCCTGCTCTGCCCAGCCGGACTTTGCTCTTGTCCAGTTTCTTCCACAGCCAATGGAGCCACACTCCCACTCCCTGTCAGCTGTTCATCTTCCTCCTCGGATTCAGACTCTGACAGGGGCATCACACCCACACACCAGCCAAAGGCTTCTACTTTTCTTCCTAGAAACTGGAAAGAATGGACACTCTTAAATAGTGCCAGGGCAGACATTCAGCTGTGGCAAACTGGTGATATCCCAACAGCCCACTTAACTCGGTCACTTCTTCACCAAAGGCTGCATTCACACTTGCAACTTTTAACCAGGGTTTGTTTTCCGAGGGTGGACCTGTTGGCTGATGGGTCAGTGAATTACGGGAACCCCGTAAAAGTACATTAATTCAGTGGAAACAAGACAAACAGTAGTTGATAAATGAAGTAAACTGGGGGTGCTTTTCTTCCTGCAAGGACCATATTCACTTATAACACACTTGACCAAGCTGGGGAAATGTTTTCACGGCCATTCTGAGACAAAATGCAGGTCTAGGTGCAGCAACCAAGACCCTCTCGCAAACCACCAATGACAGCAGACCCTCCTCCTTCTCTCCCCTGGGATCTTTCCTGGGGCAAATCCAGAAACCGGGGTGGGCACATTCCCAACACAGAAGGGGCTTCCTCCCCTCTAGGCACAACCTGGTTTCAGGGAGACATGGCAGAGAATTCCATGGAGGAGAGCAGCCTTGACATGCAAGGACCATCCTGAACCCGGAGCCACCCAGGGTCTCAGCCAAGCACAGAGAGTGGGACTTGAGGGAGACCTTTCAAAGACTGGACCTGGCATATGGGCCACCCTCCGCTCCTCCCTGCCAAGATGGGCCTGCCTGTCCCTTCAGCTCCCCCCTCTCAGCCCACCCAGTTCTCCTCTCTAGGCCAAGCTGTACGTGCTAAAGTCAGCCTCCAGACAAGCAATAGAATCTCTGAACAACCATCCCAGATAAGCCAGGAACACGGGGACTTCCAATGGCTCCTCCAAAGCCCTTGGGGGGTCTTTTGAGGGGTGGAAATGTCACAAGGGTCCCACCCCACCAAGTGCATCCACCCAACCAGAGGGAGGCTCACCAGTTCCCCCAAACGTTTTTTTGTGGCAAAAAAATCCACAAGACTCTGGGCTCTTCCACAATCTTGCCTGCAGACCTCACAGGACGCAGTTTATTGGATGAATTACATGAACAGGGAAGGACAAAAGAGAGCGCGGCAAAGAAAAAAATTTCTACCCACTCTGTAACTTCCTCCCTGTTTACCCAATGATATAGTCCACACACAGGCTGTCCCTTTCCTGCTTCTTAGTCAGCTCTCATCCAAAAATGTATATGGCTAGAAAAGAGGGGCAGTTTAATTTCTCTTCCAGCACAACCAATGTTAAAATCAGCTACAACTTAGGATTGATATATAGGATTGTGATAGAAGAGGAAATCCCAGACAGGCCCCACTCTTAACATTAGGCAGAGTTCAAGGGTAATGATTGTTTCCTTGGTGTTTGAAGACAGGCAGCACTAAAATTAAGTGACATCGGTCTCACCAAACTGCAGCAGTCCCTGGAGACAAGAGGCCAAGTCAATTCCGTTGTAACTGAACTACCTTGTTCCCACACCATTTTCTAGACGTGTCCTGACAGGAAGAATCACAACCATTACAGAACAGACCCTCCAGAGATGTTTCTGTGGGTTTTCACTAACATGTGTTTTTTCCAGCTAACCCTCCTCACATGGATCTGCAAAGAAATTCAGTGTCTCCAGTAGAAAAGTTGCTTCTCCCTGTAATAATCACCATCCTGGCCTTTGAGAGTTCTTCTTCAATAACTGTCTTCAGTGTAAACATCAGGTGGAAGCAACATGGAAGAGATTGTTCATCAGAAAAGGATAAATATCTTAGCTCACATTCTGTGTGGCACAAGTTTTCAGACAGGCAGGAGCTGTGCTCTTGAATGTACTTTTCTTTTCCAGGTGAAGCTTGGGGTGCCTCTGACGGAATCAGGAAAGCCACTAACATTTCCATTGTGTGAGAGTGCTTTGAATACTTCTCACTCAACTTCTTTTTGTTAAGACTTGGGAAGGGGATTGATTCATCCCAAGAATTATGGACCTCCTGCTTCTGCTTCTGGTGCTGCTGGTGCCCCAGCCAGTCTCTGGGAAGCTTAGAATGAAGTGCCCGCTGAGTCTGGAGCGCCAGGATGGAAAACAACCCTGGAGCTTTTACAGACCAGGAGACCATCTCATTGCTATGATCATCACTACGACCAACAGTGCTTCTTCTAGTCAGTCTCATTTGTAAGTGATGGAGTTGCATTCCTTCTATTCTAACACTCTCCTCCTTTTCTTCTTGTTTCACTTACTTCTATTTTTCAGGATTTATCTAATTTCCTGAAAGATTTTGATTTCCATGACTTGACTCTTTTTTCATATTTTGTGGAATAGACTCAAATCCAAAGATAGGGCTGAAAACAACTCTGTGTTCATCACTAGACTACTGACTTAACTGACCTTGGTTTTGGATCAATGTTGGCTTGAGGCTCAGGAGACTTGTGGAGTCAAAGAGGATTGAGTTTTTAAAAAAGAATTTGTTGTTGCTGTTAATAATGATGTGCACATTTTTTTGCAGTACACTTTCCTTTGGTTTTATGAAAACTCTGCAATCCATTTTTGCCATTCAATTTTTGAACAAGAATCTCCAGTCCCTGCACAACCTCACACTTGGCTACAACTTCCACGACAACTATTTGAGCACCTTACGTACTTCAGATGCCTTGCTGGATATGCTCTCCACTGGAGAAGCCAATATCCCCAACTACAGCTGTGGAAGGAAGGAGAACCTTCTGGCTCTTATTGACGGAACACACAGGGACATCTCCAACCAAATATCAACATTACTAGGAACCTACAAAGTCCCACAGGTTTGTGTGTGCGTGTTTTCTATGTGATAAAGTGATTGTGATGTTGTGGGCGAGCAATGGATGCAATTGTATTTTCAAGAGCTGCTTTAACTATATTAGTGAACATGTAAATTATGTCTTAGCCCACTATGTTCACGTTCAAATTCATCATAAAAGGCTTGAAGAGCAATAAGTTTCCAAAGAGGACTTTCTACTGGCTATTTGGCTGTTCAAAAATATTCCTAATTGTGTCTCTCTGTTGGCATTTTCCTTTTTACATGTAAATAATACCTGCCAAATTTGTCAAAAACAGATCATGTCAGTTAAATCTTATTGCATTCTTTGACAAAGTACTAAATTAGTGGACCAGAGAAATGTTGCAGATATACTTGGACTTCAGAAGGCATTTGATAAAGTAGATCACAGCCTACTACTTTATAAGACAGAAAAATGTGGGTTAGACAGCCTCACCAGCAGATGGATTCATAACTTGCTGACCAATCACACTCAACATGTAGTTCTTAATGGAACTGCATCTACATGCAGTGGGGGACCCCAAGGCTCTCTTTAAGCCCAATACTCTTCAACATCTTCATCAATGATTTGGATGAAGAACTCATCAAATTTTCAGGTGACACCAAGCTTGCAGGAATAGCCAACACTCCAGAAGACAAAGGCTTAAGATACAGAAGGATCTTGACAGTCTTGGACATTGGGTCCTATCTAGCAAAATGAAAGTTAGTCATGAAAAAAAGTTAGGTTCTTCATTCAGGCAAGAAAAGCCAAATGCACAGGTATAGTATAGGTGGTACCTGGCTCATTAGCAGTAACGGTGAGTAGGATCCTAGTGGATTCCTAGTGGACAGTTACTTAAATAGGAGCCAACCGTGTGCGGCAGCTCCCCAAAGAGCCAACATGGTTCTAGGCTGCATTAACAGAGGGATAGAATCAAGGTGAATGCCAGCCTCCACGACACTTTCTTGACACCTCATGCTGCTTGCTTCATGTCGGCTGTCATAGAAATGGGGGGAGGAGGGTATTTGGGAAGGGAAGGTTGCTGGAGAGTGAAGACGATGTTTGTGCTTCCTGCACAGCTGCATGGGCTTATCTCTGCTGAGCCAAGGTCACCCGTCTTGGCATACCAGATCAGGGAATAACCACCTGAAGATGCACCCCACATGACATATAAGCACTTCAGATTGGATGTCCAGTCTGGACTCTTGGGGGAAGGAACTTGGGATAACTTTCAATATGTACTTTCTGCGCCTTTTGCCTCAGATCTTGCTTTCTTTTGTTGCTATCACTTCAAACACAATAAAAGTACCCTTTCTCTACAACAATGGAGTTGAGGGAGTTCTTGCTTGGGTTGTGAATGAGGCACATCTGACAATCACCTGAAGTGTTAATACCACTTTATAAGGCCTTGGTAAGGCCACATTTGCAATACTGCATTCAGTTTGGGTTGCCACGATATAAAAAAGACATTGAGACTCTAGAAAGAGTGCAGAAAAGAGCAACCAAGAGGATCAGGGGACTGGAGGCTAAAACACATGAAGAACAGTTGCAGGAACTGGGTGTGGCTAGTTCAATGAAAAGAAGGACTAGGGGAGACATGATAGTAGTGTTCCAGTATCCCAGGGGCTGCCCCAAAGAAGAGGGAGTCAAGCTATTCTCCAAGGCAACTGAAGGCAGGACAAGAAGCAACGGGTGGAAACTCATCAAGGAGAGAAGCAACCTAGAACTAAGGAGAGATTTCCTGACAGTGAGAACAATTAGCCAGTGGAATGGCTTCCCTCCAGAAGTTGTGGATGCTGCATCACTGGAGGTCTGTAAGAAGAGCCACTTGTCTGAAATGGTATATCTAATCTAATCTAGTCTATAGGGTCTCCTGCTTGAGCAGGGGGTTGGACTAGAAGACCTCCAAGGTCCCTTCCAATTCTGTTATTCTGTTCATTTGGGTGTGTGTGTGTGTGTGTGTGTGTGTGTGTGCAATCGAATAAAAAGGCTAAAATCCAAGACCTTCTTTGGGAGGGAAATTTGGGCTCAGTGGACCCCTGAGAAGAAGGATGAACACTTAACCAAGGGGGAAGGGAAGGGTGCACATTTGAACCCTTGCTATTCAGTCTAAAGAACAATGACGTTCAGGAGTCATCAAGGATCCTGAAGGACGCATCTCTAAGGTGTTAAATACATATTGTTACACCTTGGTTCATTCTGATAATACTTTATTTATTATTGTTATGATATTCCTATATAGGCTGTTAAGAAAACTTCTAAGAAAGTTCCTACTGACATAATCGTTAAATGATGGTTGATAAGTCAAAGTCAGAAGTTATGATCTTTGGAAAAACACCTCGTAGCCATAGATGCCGATTTGATGGTGATCCAAGAGCAAATAACACCGTTCTTTACCGGAGGAAGTTTTCTCTGAGACTGGATATTGCTTCCCCCATCATTAAAGGAACCAGTTAGAGAAAGGGTGTGAGTGAATTTACTGCTTAAACCTTAAAAAAAACCTAGCTACCCAGTTTTTTTTCTATTTATTACAATATATAATCTCGAAGTTACCCTCAAGTCCTTACATTGAAGTGAAAATTTGGGCTTAATCTATATCACTACTAGAAGAAATATAATTACAGCATTTGAGGAGAATCTGGAAGGTGGATAAAAGGACTCAGCAGTTGAACTGAGAATTTATACAATTGGTCTTTTGTCTAAAATCAGGTTTATAATTACTAGTGTACAATTAAAGCAATGAAATCGGACAGACTCCCAAAATTCTCTGCTTTAGAACGGCAAAATTTCAATTAAAGTGACAAATTGTATTAGGAGCTGTGGTCTCCCCATCTCTTGCACAACTGGAGAACACATCTATTGATTGAATTCCAACTGTTTAATAAGAAGATCAGTAATGGAGAGGGGAGGAGCTGGCGCCAAGATGATACGGCTTGCAATCGAGCTCTACGATTGCAGCCAATATCTTCGCCCCTGGCCGGTCCAAACAGACCTAAACCGTCCCATAGGGACGGTTATCGTGAGGGGCATACCCTGTGGATCCCAGGGACACCGCAAAGTCCCTGGATGACCCAGGAGAAGTCCCTTTTGCTGGTGGCGAAGAGGCAGCCTCCATGCTGCTGAAGTCGGGGCAGCTCCGGAAAGGAAGAGGCTGAAAGAGAAAGTGTGTCGGCTGGGTGAGAAACTGTTTTTTTTTTTTTTTTAATATTTTGAGGCTTGAAAGGACACTTTGATTGCTAGAAGAAACCTGTGTGATTTTTGACAAAACTGAATAAGCGGCGTTTTTTTAAGGGAGACGTCAAAGCGAGGCTTTACTTTTATTTTTATTTTTTTTGCTAACGGACTTTATTGTTACTTAGTAGATAACCGGACTGGTTTCTTTTTCTCTCTATATATATTTTATTCTCCCTCTGGATTTCTTTTTTTTTCTTTTAACTTTTTTTTTTAGGCTAGAGGCTCCCTTTGGTTATTTCTCTTTTTGTATATATATGTATATATTTCTTGTTCTTTTTTTTTTAACTTCAATTACCTTTCTGTGAGAGGAGGGGGGAAAGTGAGAACTAAGAAACTTTGTAACACTGCCAACTAGAGGCTTGAAATTTTACTTGAAGTGGAGAGAATTGTGAAAGACTCCTTCTCAAGGACATTCTAATGTGATAAGATAGAGGGAAGAGTGCAGTAGAATATTATTACAGGTGTTCTTCTGGATTTCTCTCAACAATTAAATATTTATGGCTTGGCTTTGAAGCCTGTGGGAAAGGGAAGTGAGTCATAACAAAAGCCTTGGACAATTAAACAGAGTGCAGTGTGTTGTTTCTCCCTCTTTAATTCTTTTTTTTAGTTTCACTACCCCCCACACACACTAGCATTATTGTAAATTTTTATTTTAGCAATGTTTTTATTTTTACTTTTTATTTTCAAGGGGAAGCCTTAGAATTTTTTATTTTTACTTTTATCTTTTTTTCCGTTTTCATTGGGATTTTTGTTTTTTCTATTTATGCTCCTTCGAGGAAAATATTGCAGTTAATAGATGATCAAGGTCAAGTTTGTTATGGCAATAAAGAGAAAAAGGAAATTATTTGAGACTTTTATGGACAACTATACAAGAAAGAGAATATTGATGAGGAAAAAAATTAAACAGTACTTGCAGAATGCAAACTTACCTAAAATATCTAAAGAGACTGAAGAAATGTTAGAAAGTAATATAACAATGATGGAACTAAGTCAAGCACTTAAGAAACAAAATAATGGGAAAGCACCAGGTCCAGATGGGCTGCCTGCAGAATTCTACAAAACATTACAAGAATCATTGAGTATTCCACTTTTAGATGTTATGAATGAAGCTATGTCAAAGAAGACGATACCTAAAACATGGTCAGAGGCTTATATTACACTTATTCCAAAAGAGGAGGCTGACCCACTGCAAATTAAGAACTATAGACCGATTTCTTTATTAAATACAGACTATAAAATTTTTGCTTCGATATTAGCAGAAAGACTTAAAAAATATTTGAATAATTTTATTCATCCAGATCAAAATGGATTCCTGCCACAAAGACAAATTAGAGACAATATGAGAGTAATTTTGGACACTTTGGAATATTATGAGGCACATTCTGAAAAGCAAATGGCTTTGATATTTTTAGATGCCCAAAAGGCATTTGACAATGTGAATTGGAGATTTATGTTACTCTTACTGGAACAGATGGGTTTTGCTAGAAGATTTATCCAAGCAATAGAAGCAATTTATCATGAGCAAACTGCAAAGGTAATGATAGAGGGAGAATTTACCGACTCTATTAACATAAGAAAAGGCACAAGGCAAGGATGTCCCCTTTCTCCCTTGCTATTTGTATTGACTCTGGAAGTGTTGAATAGAAATATTAGAGAAGATAAAACTGTAAAAGGAATACAAATCAAAAAGGAAGAATTTAAATTACAAGCCTTTGCAGATGACTTAGTTTTTATTTTGGAAGATCCTATAGAAACAGCTTCGAAGCTACTGGAAAAGATAGAGACATATGGTGAGGTGGCTGGTCTGAAAATAAATAAAGATAAAACAAAGATTTTGTCAAAGAATATGCTACTAAGACAAAGAGAAGAATTGGAAGATCTGTTGAAAATCCAAGTTATGAACAAGGTTAAGTATTTGGGGATATATTTGACACCAAGATGTAGTACATTAAAAGAGAACAATTATATTAAACAACAGATAGCCCTAGATCTGAAGAAATGGGAAAACTTACAACTGTCATTAATAGGGAGGATCTCAACAATCAAGATGAATATTCTACCCAGAATCTTATTTTTGTTTCAAACAATACCAATTAGGCTTGGAAAAGACTATTTTGAGGACCTAAATAAAATTGTGTTGAAGTATATATGGCAAGGTAAGAAAGCAAGGATAAAGCTAAAGCTTTTGCAAGATGCTAGAACTAGAGGAGGGTTTGGCCTGCCTAATTGGGAGTTGTACTATCAAGCTGCAAATTTGATGTGGGTTAAGGAATGGATAACATTAAGGAAGACTAGATTGTTGACACTAGAAGGTCATGATTTGTTGTTGGGTTGGCATGCTTTTCTATGGTACAAGGGAACCAAACACAGGGCTATTTTAGAAGACATTATATACTGGAGTCTTTGTGGCTAAATTGGGAGAAGATAAAAAAACAATGTTATTTGAAAATTCCAGTTTGGTTATCGACGATAGAAGCATTTTCTTATCCTATAATTTATAAGAAGGAACAAACAGTTAGATATGGGGAATTACTAGATGAAAAGGGTGAACTTAAATCGATACAAAATTTAGAGGAACAAGGTATAAAGATGAATTGGTTTTCATATGTGCAAATATACTCAAGGTATGATGAAGATTCCAAAACAGAGGGATTTTATGATAAACAGACTGATTTGGATAAGATTTTGACAGGTACTGATGAAAAGGTGATTAAAAAACTATATGGTTACTTATTGGGAATTAAGCTAGAGGAAGAACAAGTTAAAGAAACTATGATTGCTTGGGGGAGGAATTTTGGATATGGGATTGACTTAGAGAAATGGCAGAAATTATGGTCGCAAAATTATAAAACGACAATGTCTACAGCTAATAAAGAAAATTTGTATAAGATGTTTTACAGGTGACATTTCCCCCCGACAAGGATAGCAAGAATGTTTAAGAACAAATCGGAAAAATGTTGGAAATGTCATCCGATACCTGGTTCATATTACCATATGTGGTGGACTTGTGAGGACGCTAGAAAATATTGGACTAAAATCCACATGTGGTTGGAAAAAATGACAAAGAAATATATAGATTTGAAACTGGAGCTTTTCTTATTGGGAATCTTACCAGATGTGTATAGTAAAGATTTGAAATATTTGATTGTAAATGTATTAACTGCGGCTAGGATTGTATTTGCAAAAAATTGGAAAAATGAGAAAATTCCATTGCAGGAAGAAGTTATTAAGAAAATATTGGAATGTGCTGAGATGAGTAGATTGACATTTGAAATTAGAGAGCAAGAAGATAAACAATTTTATACAATTTGGGACCTTTTCAATCAATAGCTGGACGATGAAATACAAAAATAGAATATTTAGTTAGGTAATAAGGAATATTATTGACTTTTTTTCTTTTTTCTTTTGCTATTTGACATTACATTTATAAAGTGTTTTTTTTTATAAGGCATGAATGAATAAAAGTATAGTCAAATGATTTTTTTTTAAAATAATGATATGAGGATATATAAGTTTGGATTGATAATAAGAGTTATTGTTAGGGATACACCCTAGCAGAATCTGCACAGCAGTCAGGCAGGCAGGCAAAAATATGTGAGATAAACGTTTTTGTAGTTTACACTCAGTAAAACAGATACACAGTGCTAATTAAATAGTTTATTCCAGTAAGAGGTATAGCATAGTCAAACAGTCCATATATCATTCACTAATTCAGTCCGTCCAGGGATTATTCAGTTGCAAATTCCAGTGTCGAAAAAGAGAGGTCAGTAAACTTACAAATATCAGTCCAGTAATATATCTCCTCGCAGTAGAGATATGAAGAAGTCAAAAACTCCTCTCTTCCTTCAGCAACTCAGCAGTAGGGAAAACACGCAGTTAACAAACCATCAATCCATGCAATCCAGTAATTGTCAGGGAATCGTCAGGTTCTCTTGCTCCCTCTTATGGTGGTTTCACACCACACCCAAAATTACATGCTTTGCAGTTTTAAAGTGACACACACTTAAACTTACAATCATAGTTTATATATATTATTTTACCCAAACTACATTAGGTAACCTATGTTATTCCTAACAGCTATTATGTAATGTAATTGTAATTGTGACTATGAAATGAATGCACAAAACTGATGAACCAACCGACACACTGTTTGTATATAAGTATGGAAGAAAGCTGATGCTTTTATGTTTTGTTCGTTTTGTTTGTTTGTTAAAAAACCAATAAAATTGTTTTTTTTTTAAAAGGAGATCAGTAATTTGGACAGTACATTAGACTTTAGACAAATGACCTACTGGGATTCACATATTAAAATCAACTATTCCCTGGGCAGTCAGAATTCAAAAGTTTAATATAATAAAGCCCCTTATTTGAGCGAAACGGTTCAGTTGAGATTGGGATACGTAGGCCTGATTGTGATAAATTATAGGGGAAATCCAAAAGTGATTTACATTCTTTAATCTTATTCTTTCTTACTGAATTTATTCTTGCATTCTGTTTTTATACGCCAACTTATTAATGTTTTGTGTTCTACAATATTCATTTTGATATAGCTTAATGGCTAATCAATCATAAATTATTGTAATATGTTCAAGAGGACCAGGCTGGACTCCCAAAAGCAAATATTTAGGATTTGTTCTGATCCCAAATATAACACAGCATTCTTTGTTGCTTTTTCAGATGAGTGTTGTAGCTGCTTCAGAGGCTCTGAGTGATAAAAGCAGATTCCCCTTTTTCCACCAGATGCTCCCCAAAGAAGGGATCCAGTACCCAGCAATTGTCCAATTGCTCCTCCATTTCAGATGGACCCTGATTGGCCTCTTTTCTTCAGACACAGAGAATGGAGAGAGTTTCATGAGGACTTTCCCTCCTATGCTTGTCAGGAGCGGAATTTGTGTTGTTATATCACAACAGTTCTCAACAACTGGATATACAGCATTCCTCAGGGATGCCCTCTCTAAGTGGAGACAAGTCAACGTCTTTGTCCACTTCATGGAATTTGATGCCATTTGGTTCAGAATTCTTCCTTTCCATTTAGCACTTAAGGGTTTGCCAGGAGCCATGGAAGGGAAAGTCTGGATCTTGACAGTCTTGGGTTATTTAGAAATTAGAAGGCACAGACTTCTCAAATATATCCATAGTATTTGGGCCTTTTCTTTTCAGCAGAAAAATAAGCAAACACATTATCCCTTTCAACCCTATTTATTTTTGGAACCCCTGATTGAAAATCAGTATTTTAACTGTTCTCTTTCAAAGCACATCTTTTCTGTCAAAGGCCGGAGAAGATGCAC
>NW_028262851.1:0-19747 GCF_049901715.1 Pseudonaja textilis | reverse complement strand
GTGCAGTACCCCCTGTTCTAGGCATGCTTTTATTAACTCTATTGCTTCTGACTGTATTCTGTATTGGGGAATGAAGGTTGGTGGCTCTGTCTTTCCTTGAATTGTAACTTGGGTAGCAATCCTACTTGTGGGATCCTGTCCCCATGGAGAGGCCAGTAGGCTTCTGGGGTCTGTGGACAGATGGGTGTCTCTCTCAATTGGACCTATTGTGGTGAGGGTTGTATGTTTGACTGGGATGTCTAAGTGGAGCCCCTCCGTAGTGCATATGATGGTTGCTCTCAGCTTGCAAAGCAAGGCCCTGCCCACGAGGGACAGGGGAGGTTGGGGACAGTTAAGGAATGGGTGCTCTAAGGAAAACAGGGGTGGTTATCCCTCCCACCCCCATTAAGTTCTCAGTTCAATGTGCCAGCACCACAGGCTCACCCTAATGACTGTTGCACCAGAGCGGTGCAAGTGGCTCAATGGGGTGAGCCTGTGGAGCTGATGCCTTGAACGCAGTGGCGGCAGCACTTTGGGAAAGTAACTCTACTTTCCCAAACTGCCGCCACTGTTGCATTCTGTCTGTCCATCCATCCATCCATCCATCCATCCATCCATCCATCCATCCATCCATCCATCCATCTAAAAGCTCTGTCTGCCTTCCTGCCTGCCAGTCTTTCTGCCTACCTACCTACCTACCTACCAATGTAGATCTATCTATCTATCTATCTATCTATCTATCTATCTATCTATCTACCTACCTACCTACCTACCTGTCAGTCTGTGCTCCATTCAAAATCCAAGAAAGAAATACTTAGACTCCACAAATTAGAGGAAAGAATTCTTTTGCTGAAGTTCGAAGTGGAAGCTACAGGTAGAATTCTGAATCTGAGAAATTAGGCGTGCAGATCCTATATACAAAGTGATGGAATTGTTCCCACCCCCCAAAGTTCAAAAGACTCTTCCAATTAAAAGTTCTGAATATGATCATGTGGGCATCTTCAGGTGGTGATGAGGCCTCTGTCCGTTGACCTTGACATATTTTGATAAGGATTCGCAGTTGTGCAAAGCAAAGAAAGCTAAGCAAGGAAATAGAAACTTAAAAGCAGGAATTCATACTCCCCCCCACTCCTCATTTATACAACACAAGAATGTAACACCTCCAGCTCTCTTCCCAGATGCAAACCCTCCCCCTGTTACTCATGGCAGCCGAAAGATGCAAAGGAGTAGAAAAGATCTTGAAGGCTGACATTACCTATCTACCTATCCATCCATCCATCAAAAAGGTCTGCCTGTCTATCTGCCTGCCTTCTTTCCTGCCTGCCTGCCTTTCTGTCTACCTACCTACCTATTTACAAATGTAGATCTATCTACCTATCTACCTACCTACCTACCTATCTACCTACCTATCTACCTGTCCATCCATCCATCCATTCTGTCTGTCTTCCTGCCTGCCTGCCTGCTGAAACCAGTTTCTGTGGAATCAAATGCAAGACCCCCAAAAGCCAATAATCCAGGCTCACTGCAGTTCTTATTTATTCTGTGTCCCCTCCTTAAAATAATGGGAGGAACTCCTACAGGCAAAAGAATGCACTTATATTTCTACATTTCAGGAAAAGAGAGCAAACATACATATGTGTTGTGGCTCTGGGCTTGGATTCAGCTCCTGTGACTGATATGAGTTCAAGTGAGGAGGTCATGGCAGAAAAATATAGGCCGGCATGGCTTAGTGATTGGACTGATAACCAGGATGAGGAGATGGATGTGACAAAGGATGATAGACCTGATGTATTAGAATTGTCAGGACCTTTCACCTCCTCTGGTTCCTTATCTGATCAACAGCTGGGAATGGCTGACAGGGAAGTTTTGAGAGAGTCTTCTAGTGGAGATGAGAACTTGGAAAATTTGTGGTTAAATGTAAAAAATAGAAGACGATTGAGAAGGCAAAATCAGCTGGAGAGAATGAGAAGGGCAAGTCAGTAAATTAGCAAGTTGCCTCAATGAGTATAAAAAGACACAGCTGGGCTGGTACATTTTGCCAGGAACAAAATGACTATTTGAGTGAGGACGTTACAGCAAGAAGCTCTGAGACTGGAGATTTATTGCCAGGACTGGTTTGCCGGACAGAGTAAACATTTATGCTGTGGTTTCTGCCAGCCGTTATCTTGTAAGACTTCTTTCCGTTTGATTTAATTGTGAAACGGCTGCTTTCTGTTTTGTTCGTTTGAATTTTGAAGGGGAGTCATAACATTATTGTTCCTGGCCCAAACAAACCATCTTTAAAGCAAGATGGATTCAAATCAACTGCAGCGTTTGGTAGAGCAGCAACAACAACAAATTAATCAGCTACTGCAAAGCAATGTGACGCTTCAGAATCAGGTAACACAATTGCTGAATTATGTTTCCAGTTTACCAAGCCCTGCTGCTGTTCCCCCTGCCCCTCCTGTGAGGAAAAGCCCAGTATCCATGCCAGAGAAATTTTCTGGGCAAATGGATAGGTTCCTGGCATTTATGGGTCAATGCCAATTGTTTATCTCTCTGAGACCTGAAGACTTCCCAACCGACCGGTCTAAAGTAGGATTTATGATCAGTTTATTAACCAGGCAGGCTGCTAATTGGGCTACTCCCTTGTTAGTTCAAGATAGCCCGTTGTTGAACAATTTCCAGGGTTTTCTCCAACAAATGAGAGTGATGTTTGAGAACCCAATTAAGATACAAACTGTAGACAGACGGTTATGGGACATTAATCAGGGGAAACGTTCCCTGCAGGAATACGTTGCAGAATTTCGTTTGCTTTGTATGGTCTCTAACTGGAACGAACCGGTTCATATGGCTGCATTCCAGGAAGGCTTGTCTGATGCCATCCAAGATGAGCTGGTCCATGCAGAGCGGGCTTTAACTTTGGATGCATTGATAGTCCAGTGCTTATGAATTGAAGCTCGTTTACAGCAACGTGGACGCAAACGGCTCATTATGGAACCATCTTCATTTTCTCGTGCACAACCCACACCACCGAGAGTTTTCCAACCCACAGTTAATTTTGAGGAGTCAATGAAGTTAGGCGCCCTCCACCCTCGCTTAACAGTGCGAGAATGTTCGAGAAGGTTCCAGGAAGGCTTGTGCCTTTATTGCGGGGGTCCGGGACATTTTGCAAATTCCTGCATTCAGAGAAGGACTCGCAGACCTGTGCCTGAAACCACTCCTGGCCTGTCGGGAAACGGGATAGGCCCGACCTCAGGGAAACCCTAGGTTGGGCACATCCTCCACCCCCATCCCAAATTGCTGAAGTAAATCCTGGTCCTCCTCGGCATTTACTTTTGGACACTTGTATCTTCTTACAGTCCCAGAAGGAAGGAATTCCTGCCATTGCGCTGGTGGATTCAGGGGCTACAACCAGCTTTATGGACTGTGCTTTTGTTACACATTTTGGAATTCCTTTGATTTCTGTGAATCCACCCATTAAGGTGGAAACTGTAGATGGGCGTGAACTCAAGTCGGGACCCATTCGCTGCGCTACTCAGCCAGTGCGTATGCTTATTGGGGATCATGAGGAGGCGATAAGTTTTTATGTCACCTCGAACCTCCATCTCCCTTTGGTGCTCGGAATGTCCTGGTTGCGTTTGCACGATCCGTTGGTGGCTTGGTCGCAGAACGCCATTTCTTTTCCAAGCCTACAATGTGTGGACCACCTGAGGCATGTTTGCGCTGGCCAAGATATCGCCGCTCCTGCTGTCTCAATTCCTTCGGAGCTGTCGGACTTCTCCGATGTTTTCAGCGAACAGTAGGCAGACCGATTACCCCCACATCGTGCTTATGATTGTCCCATGGACCTGATACCGGATGCTCCATTGCCAAAGGGGAGATTATATTCCATGTCAGAGCCCAAGTTGGGTGCACTCTGAGAGTTTTTGGATAAAAACTTAGCTCGGGGATTTATTCGACCCTTGTCGTCCCCTCTTTCGGCTCCTGTTCTTTTTGTTAAGAAGAAGTTGGGAGAACTGCGTCTCTGTTGTGATTATAGATGACTAAACTCTATCACCGTGAGGAATAGCTATCCCTTACCGCTCATTCTGGAATTGATGGAGCGGTTGCGGGAGGCTACTATCTTCACTAAACTCGATCTGCGTGGGGCTTACAACCTGGTTCGGATGTGCAAGGGGATGAGTGGAAGACGGCATTTGGCACTCGTTATGGTCATTTTGAGTACACCGTCATGCCATTTGGTCTAACCAATGCTCCCGCTATATTCCAGCATTTGATGAATGACATTTTTCGGGACATGCTGGATCGGTTTGTCGTGGTGTATCTGGTGATATTTTAATCTACTCTCAGTCCAGGGATCACCACCTTCATCAGGTCCGTCAAGTACTGCAGCGTCTTCGGGAGCATAAGCTCTATGCGAAACTGGAGAAGTGTTTCTTTTTCAGTCGTCGATAGAGTTTTTAGGGCACATCATTTCTCCCGAGGGCATTGCTATGGACCCTAAAAGGTTGAGGCATTGTGTAGTTGGGAAGCCCTCGTCGAGTCAAGGACGTCCAACATCTTTTGGGATTCGCCAACTACTATCGGACTTTTATCCTGGACTTTGCTAAAGTAATGGACCCCATAACTCAGCTCCTCTGTAAGAAGGTCCCGTTTGTGTGGCCCCCAACAACAGGCTTTTGACATTTAAATAAACTGTTTGTAGCTGAGCCGATATTGAGGCATCCTGATCCGAATCATCCATTTGTGGTCGAGACAGATGCCTCTAATGTCGCTATCAGAGCGGTACTGTTACAAGCTTCGAGAAGGATGGTGCGCCTCTTTTCCCATGTGCATACTATTCTAGGAATCTCACAGCTTCAGAGCGCAACTACACCATCTGGGAAAATGAGTTGTTGGCCATTAAGGCTGCTTTTGTGACCTGGAGACATCATTTAGAGGGGTCTTGGCACAAGGTTGAGGTTTGGACAGATCACCGAAACTTGGAACATTTGACCACAGCTAAGAAATTGAACCAACGCCAGATTCGGTGGTCGTTGTTTTTGCCAGGTTCAATTTCTCTGTTACTTATGTTCCGAGTGGACAGAATCGGAGGGCAGACGCGTTGTCTCGAAGCCCGAGTATATCGGGCCCAGGATCCTCTTCCTCTACGAATGGTATTACCACCAGAATCCTTGGCTGTACTGCAAGATCCAGTAGACTTGCGGGCTCACATACGAGAGGCGCAATGATTGGATGCGTGGATGCAGCAGAGACGGGGGACGTCGGACCTGATTCTCTATGGTCCATTGAAGAGGACTTGCTCCGACATCGGGTTTATTATACGTACCTACCAGGTCGTTGAGATCTCTCATCATGACACAATGTCACGATAACCCCGCTGCTGGCCATTTTGGATTTTATAAAACCTTGCATTTGGTCACCTGGACTTTTTGGTGGCCTCGGGTTCATCACAATGTGTTCTCTTACATCGCTTCTTGCGTCCAGTGTAGGCAAGCAAGCGACGGCGTCAGATGTGCCCCTGGACTCCTCCAACCATTGCCGACTCTGGGCAGACCATGGGAGCAATCTCCATGGACTTTCTCACACATTTACCATCCTCGTCGGGCTTCACGACAGTGCTTGTGGTAGTTGGATATGCGACTAAAATGGCTCATTTCATTCCCTGTCGGAGATTACCTTCATCCCGCACTATGGCTCAGCTATTTTTACAGCATATCTTTTGTCTGCATGGACTGCCAGATAGAGTGGTTTCTGATCATGGGGTTCAGTTTACTGTGCAGTTTTGGAAACAGCTAATGGCAGCGCTACAAATTCAGGTGTGCTTAGCTGCCAGCGCACCATCCGGAAACTTTCTGGAATTGATGGAGCGGTTGCGGGAGGCTACTATCTTCACTAAACTCGATCTGCGTGGGGCTTACAACCTGGTTCGGATGTGCAAGGGGGATGAGTGGAAGACGGCATTTGGCACTCGTTATGGTCATTTTGAGTACACCGTCATGCCATTTGGTCTAACCAATGCTCCCGCTATATTCCAGCATTTGATGAATGACATTTTTCGGGACATGCTGGATCGGTTTGTCGTGGTGTATCTGGTGATATTTTAATCTACTCTCAGTCCAGGGATCACCACCTTCATCAGGTCCGTCAAGTACTGCAGCGTCTTCGGGAGCATAAGCTCTATGCGAAACTGGAGAAGTGTTTCTTTTTTCAGTCGTCGATAGAGTTTTTAGGGCACATCATTTCTCCCGAGGGCATTGCTATGGACCCTAAAAAGGTTGAGGCATTGTGTAGTTGGGAAGCCCCTCGTCGAGTCAAGGACGTCCAACATCTTTTGGGATTCGCCAACTACTATCGGACTTTTATCCTGGACTTTGCTAAAGTAATGGACCCCATAACTCAGCTCCTCTGTAAGAAGGTCCCGTTTGTGTGGCCCCCCCCGCAACAACAGGCTTTTGACATTTTAAATAAACTGTTTGTAGCTGAGCCGATATTGAGGCATCCTGATCCGAATCATCCATTTGTGGTCGAGACAGATGCCTCTAATGTCGCTATCAGAGCGGTACTGTTACAAGCTTCGAAGGATGGTGCGCCTCTTTTCCCATGTGCATACTATTCTAGGAATCTCACAGCTTCAGAGCGCAACTACACCATCTGGGAAAATGAGTTGTTGGCCATTAAGGCTGCTTTTGTGACCTGGAGACATCATTTAGAGGGGTCTTGGCACAAGGTTGAGGTTTGGACAGATCACCGAAACTTGGAACATTTGACCACAGCTAAGAAATTGAACCAACACCAGATTCGGTGGTCGTTGTTTTTTGCCAGGTTCAATTTCTCTGTTACTTATGTTCCGAGTGGACAGAATCGGAGGGCAGACGCGTTGTCTCGGAAGCCCGAGTATATCGGGCCCAAGGATCCTCTTCCTCTACGAATGGTATTACCACCAGAATCCTTGGCTGTACTGCAAGATCCAGTAGACTTGCGGGCTCACATACGAGAGGCGCAATGATTGGATGCGTGGATGCAGCAGAGACGGGGGGACGTCGGACCTGATTCTCTATGGTCCATTGAAGAGGACTTGCTCCGACATCGGGGTTTATTATACGTACCTACCAGGTCGTTGAGATCTCTCATCATGACACAATGTCACGATAACCCCGCTGCTGGCCATTTTGGATTTTATAAAACCTTGCATTTGGTCACCTGGACTTTTTGGTGGCCTCGGGTTCATCACAATGTGTTCTCTTACATCGCTTCTTGCGTCCAGTGTAGGCAAGCGAAAGCGGCGTCAGATGTGCCCCCTGGACTCCTCCAACCATTGCCGACTCTGGGCAGACCATGGGGAGCAATCTCCATGGACTTTCTCACACATTTACCATCCTCGTCGGGCTTCACGACAGTGCTTGTGGTAGTTGATATGCTGACTAAAATGGCTCATTTCATTCCCTGTCGGAGATTACCTTCATCCCGCACTATGGCTCAGCTATTTTTACAGCATATCTTTTGTCTGCATGGACTGCCAGATAGAGTGGTTTCTGATCATGGGGTTCAGTTTACTGTGCAGTTTTGGAAACAGCTAATGGCAGCGCTACAAATTCAGGTGTGCTTAGCGTCAGCGCACCATCCGGAAACTGATGGGGGGACTGAGAAGGTGATTGGCATTCTTACCCAATATTTGAGGTATTTTGTTAATCAGCAACAAAGCAATTGGGCGAAATACCTCCCATTGGCAGAATTCACTTTTAATAACTCACAGCATACCTCCACTTGGGTAACGCCATTTTTCGCGAATGTAGGTTATCATCCGCGCTTCTTCCCATTAACTTGGATGGATTCACCAGTTCCTGAGACACAAGATTTTCTGGAGGAACTACAAGCGGTCCACCGTTTAGTAAGGCAACAACTTGAACGAGCGAAAGAGGACTATAAACGGTTTGCGGACCTGTCACGTTGAGCACCGCCTCCGTTAGCTGTGGGTGACAAGGTGTGGTGGTCCACGAAACACCTTTGGATCGATCACCCAATTAGGAAATTGGACCATCGTTTCATCGGTCCATTCCCAATTGAGGCGGTTATCAACCCTGTGGCATACCGGCTCACCTTACCGCGCTCCATGCGTATTCACTCTGTATTCCATCGCTCTCTTTTGGTTCCTGACTCCCCGGACTGTCCTCTGCGTGCTCCAGCTGGTACGACTTCCCCATCAACGCCCCATGAGGAGGCGGAGGTTGATGACACGGTGGTCAGCGTTACTGATTCGCGTTGGCTCAAGGGTCATTTCCAGTATTTAGTCGGGAGGAGAGTGGATGACTCGGAAATTTGCTCATGAACGGATGCGTCTGCAGTTCATGCTCCAGACATCATTCAGGACTTTCATGAACGTTCCCCTTCGAAACCGCATCCGGATCGTCAGACCCGGGGGAAGGGCCCTGCGGTGAGGGATAGTGTTGTGGCTCCGGGCTTGGATTCAGCTCCTGTGATTGATATGAGTTCAAGTGATGAGGTCATGGCAGAAAAATATGAGCCGGCATGGCTTAGTGATTGGACTGATAACCAGGATGAGGAGATGGATGTGACAAAGGATGATAGACCTGATGTATTAGAATTGTCAGGACCTTTCACCTCCTCTGGTTCCTTATCTGATCAACAGCTGGGAATGGCTGACAGGGAAGTTTTGAGAGAGTCTTCTAGTGGAGATGAGAACTTGGAAAATTTGTGGTTAAATGTAAAAAATAGAAGACGATTGAGAAGGCAAAATCAGCTGGAGAGAATGAGAAGGGCAAGTCAGTAAATTAGCATGTTGCCTCAATGAGTATAAAAGGACACAGCTGGGCTGGTACATTTTGCCAGGAACAAAATGACTATTTGAGTGAGGACGTTACAGCAAGAAGCTCTGAGACTGGAGATTTATTGCCAGGACTGGTTTGCCGGACAGAGTAAAGATTTATGCTGTGGTTTCTGCGGTTATCTTGTAAGACTTCTTTCCGTTTGATTTAATTGTGAAACGGCTGCTTTCTGTTTTGTTCGTTTGAATTTTGAAGGGGAGTCATAACACATATGCATATTTAAAAGATGATGGGAGCATGAATATTAACTAGCAAGACTCAAGTTACCTCCCCACCCAATTAGTGTTGCTGCCCTTAAGAAGGAATAATTATGTAAATAACAAGAAACTATCATTTGTATTGCCATAGCAGCTTGGATAAAATAAATTTAGAAATGAGGACATCAATGTTGTCCCATACATTCCTTCAATATTTCTATCTTGCTAACACGCTCACATTCCTCCAAGAAATCTTCCAGGCAACTTTTATTTACTTCAACAAAAAAATAATTGATAACTCATCTGGAGAACCACTTGAACCATTTTATAATTTTGTTCTGTTGGAACATGTTAAGAATTAAAATTCCTCTGTCTCATATTTCCAACATTTCTTCTGGCTGTGAGATGCTCCTTTGTGTTCAGGTCTGGCTTCAGAAGGATAATGTAGCACTTGGAGATGAAGATGAAGACTAGCAGACCAGCACTGGAGGCCAGGATGGAGAAGACCTGCACAGCCACCATGTCTTTCCATTTGGTGCTCAGGTAGGTGGGCACAAAAGTCACCCAGACACTGCAGAAGACCAGCACTTTGATTCACTACTAGAATCTAATCAGAGATGCTTTGCCGATTCTAGTCCAATGACCTGCTCCAGCAGGGTTGGAAGGGAGTGTGTGTGTATGTGTGTGTGTATGTGTGTGCATGGCTGCCAAAACTCCAAAAACAGGTCAAGTAGTTATGGGGAGGCCAGTCATAAATTAGAACACTTGCTAAGCAACCAGTTGACCCTGTTTCTTTTGACTTCCTAGATTATTTGTAAGAATAATAAAGGCAGGAAATGAAGAAATAAGATTATACCAGGCCACAGAAAGGGAAGGAAGAAGCCTCCACTCACCTCTTTAAGACTACAACACCCATCTTCCTGCAAACCACCGAGTTGACCCAGGACAGACCCAGGAGAACAAATTTAATTTCCTAGATTATTTGTTTAAAAAATAATTAAAGGTGGTTTATCAGTAAATAAGATTATACAAGGCTACAGAAAGTGAGGTAAGAAGTCTCATCTGATCTCAACATTATAACCCCCGTCTTCCCGCAATCTGCTGAGCTTAATCCGGGACAGACCCGGGAGCCCAAATTTTAATCTCCTAAATTATTCGTAAAAATAATAAAAGCAGGATATAAAGAAGTAAAATTATACAAGGCCACAGAAAGGGAAATAAGATGCCTCCCTTAATTTCCTCAATACCACAACCCCGGGACCGACTGATTTTATTTTTTTATCAGGCCTTGGAGGCTGACTCAATGGATGGAACCCAGGTATCCCTCCATGTCTTCTATGAGACCCAGGTCTGGGAAGCTCCAGTGGAGGAAACCCAGAGCGAACCTGGAGGTCTTTTTTTTTTTTGTAAAATTTTTATTTTTTAAGACAAACATATACAAACAAAACATAAAAACATAAAATCATCTTCCATTTTACATACATACAGTGTGTCAGTTGGTTACAAATCTTTTGTGCTATCCTTTCATAGTCATTGCTCACGGTTTATATAAATTCTCACATTGTCAAACTAACATGTTTTCTATTTATCAGTTATTATTCATCCATGACTAAACTATTTATTCCATCATTTTATATGAGATATTCCAAATTTTATTGTAAAATTTATATTGTACTTTCATCCAATGGTTATATATATCTGTATTATATTTTATATCGATCTATTAAACTTCTATTACAAAATTTCCTAGTCTATTACATTACCATGTCTTTTTGTCCAACCATTGATAAAACAAATCCCATATCATATAAAATTGTTTATCTTTATCTTGTTCTCTAATTTCAAATGTCAATTTAGTCATTTCAGCACAGTCCATAATTTTCTTAGTAACTTCCTCCTGCATCAATTTTTTTTTCATTTTTCCAATTTTTCGCAAATACAATTCTAGCTGCTGTTAAGACATTTACAATCAAATATTTCAGTTCTTTATTGTATATGTCTGGTATGACTCCCAATAAAAAGATCTCTGGTTTAAAGTCTATATGCTGTTTTATCGTTTTTTCCAAGTATGTGTGGATTTTAGTCCAATATTTGCATCTGAATATGTCCACCACATATGGTAATATGAACCAGGTATCTGATGACATTTCCAACATTTATCCAATTTGTTCTTAAACATTCTCGCAATTCTCATCGGGGGTAGATGCCACCTGTAAAACATCTTATACAAATTTTCTTTATATGTGTTGACATTGTCATTTTATAATTTTGAGACCACAATTTTTGCCATTTCTCTAAATCAATCCCATATCCAAAATTTTCCCCCCAAGCAATCATTTCTTTAACTTGTTCTTCCTCCAATTCTAATAAATGTCCATAAAAATTTTAATTATCTTTTCATCAGTACCCATCAGAATTTTATCTAAATCAGTCAACTTATCATAGACATCTTCTGTTTTAAAATCTTTATCAAATCTAGATTGTATTTGCAAATATGAAAACCAATTCATTTTTACACCTTATTCTTCCAACGCTTGCATAGATTTCAGTTCATCCTTTTCATTCAGTATTTCACCATATCTAACTGTTTGTTCTTTTTTATATAGTATTGGAAAAGAAAAAGCTTCAATGGTAGATATCCATAATGGAATCGTTCAATAATATTGTCTTTTTATCTTTTCCCAATTTAAAGCAATGCCTCTCGAATGTAATGTCTTCTAAAATACCCCTGTGTTTTAGTTCCCTTATACCAGAGGAAAGCATGCCATCCCAGCAGCAAGTCATGGCCTTCTAAAGTCAATAATCTACTATTCCTTAACATTATCCATTCCTTTACCCGCATCAAACTTGACGCTTGATAATATAATTCCCAGTTGGGCAAGGCAAACCCTCCTCTTGTTATTGCACCTTGTAACAGTGTAAATTTTATTCTTGCTTTCTTACCCTGCCAGATGTATTTCAACACAATTTTATTTAAGTCTTCAAAAAACTCTTTCCCTAATTGAATTAGAATTATTTGGAATAAGTATAAAATTCTAGACAATACATTCATCTGTAAATATTCTCTCAATCAATGATAATTGTAAGTTTTCCCATTTTGTCAAATCTGTCGCAATCTGCTGTTTGAGTTTAAAATACTTATCCTCCTTCAATGTGCTACATCTTGATGTAATATATATCCCTAAATACTTAACCTTATTTGTGACCTGTATTTCTAAAACTTCTTCCCACTTTGTTTTGTCTTGCTAGCATGTTTTTGTTGTGGCTATTCCACCATTAAGCAGACATTGTCAAACACGGATACAGGGATGTTTGCACGTATCTAATGACCTTGTTTTAGCCAACCACAAAATGTTTCAATATGATCACGAAACACTGACTGTTGTTACTTTTCTTCCCAGGACACGCTAGCCCAGTATGATAAGCATATTTGCAAGCTTGCAAACTATCACATACTTTGTTCTTTGTTCTTTGTTTATGATCTTCTTCCATATAAGGTAAAACTCTGCTACCCCCTGTGTGCTCCCCCACCCGCTTGAAAGAGGATAATAAATGAGGTTTGTGCAGAACACCCGGGGCTCCCCCTCCTTCTCCTGCTCCCCCTCCTTCTCCTGCTCCCCCTCCTCCTGTTGCTGCTGCTGCATCTGCCTGGGTCAATCCAGCTGCCTGGGTCATTCCATCTGCCTCGGGTGTGAAGTGCTCCCTCCTATGAAAACAATCGGATGTCTGGTGTCTGTTATTGGTATTCACCCTTGCGAGGGTCCCTCTAAACTTCTTCCCTGCGGGGAACTCCATAGGCAGCGAAAGAACGCTGACGGGACAACGGACTGGTCGCTCGCTGCGACAACTGGGGGCTCGTCCGGGATCCGTCTGCCTTCGCTGTCTCAAAGGTGTGATCTCTGTCTAGAGGTGCATCTCCTTCACTCCCGTTCTTACGCACCTGGCAAAGGCATCGCGCAATCGTAAGTAATGGGCTCCTCACTTTCTAAAGTCTCGTCAAGTCATAGGGACGAACTTTATACTATAGTGAAGAAGGCTAATTCATTTCAAAAACTTAATGGCACCACTGTATATCCTCTTTCAAAAAAATCATTAGCTAAATTATTGGCATATATAGAGGAACATTGTCCATCTTATTCTGAGAAGGGAACACTTCGACACTCTTCATGGCAGAAATTGGGGAAGTATCTACACGATATCCCCCAAGCCCCACCTGAAATATTAACATCTTGGCGGGCTGTCATGGCAGCATTAAACACACTCTATCCTCAAAAAAAGAATGCTGCACCTCCTACCTCTGAAATTCCCCCTTCCTCTTCTTCTTCCTCCACTAATCCTGCTAAATCTGGAGATCCTCTTGTGGCACAGGTGGAAACTCCCTCTCTTCCCCCACCTTACATCAATCCTGCAGAATCTTCTAATCCTCCCCCTTCTGCCCCCACTCCTTCTTCCTCTCCACTAACTCCTCGAGGAGGCCTTATTAGCAATCTCCTTTCCTCCCCTCTACCGTTGGATGACTCTGAAACTCTTTCTGCCTTCCCTCTTGCCCTTCCCCCGGGAGGTGGCGGCAACCCTGTACATACTAACATTGAATTTAAGGTCTTGAAAAACATAAAAGATGCTGTAACTAATTATGGTCTGCATTCACCTTACACTAGAGGCATACTTGATTCCTTAGTTTCTGGTAATACTGTCATGTTGCTCTATGATTGGAAAATGTTGTTTTCTATGCTTATGACCCCAGCACAATATGTTGTGTGGCAGTCTGAGTATGAAAAATGTGTTGATGTAGAAATACGGCGAGGTTTGCCGGCAGCAGTCACGGAAGGCCATCTTAAAGGGACAGGACAATTTGCCACTTTAGTTCAACAACAGACTTGTCCCCGCAGTGCTTTTGCCATCATTCATATGTGTGCAATGAATGCTTTGAAATGGGTGGATGATACAGATTCACAATCCACCCAAGCCTTTTTAAATTGGCTTTTTCTAATGCTAATCATGACTGTCAAAAAATTTTGTAACCTGTTGCTAACAAGCCAGGGGTTACATAGGCTGAGTTTCTCCAGCTTTGTAGAATTGTTGGCACAACCTCTCATAAAATGGATGCACTTGCAGCGGCTATTTCTTCTTCTTTACCTACCCCCGCTTCCTCTCCTGACGCTTTTGCTTTAACTCGTAATGGCAACTGTTTCAACTGTGGAAAGCCTGGACATTTTAAAGAAAGGCTTTCACTGGGCTTCGCAGTGTCATAGTAACCCCCCCTCTGCTCAGCCTTCGGGAAACTATGATGACCCTGGTACTGTTGTAACGCTTCCCTTAACTTCAACTCTTTTAACACCCTTGCCCCCCTCCACGCAAACAACATTCTCTGTTCTGCTTTCAACTGCTCTTACGCTTCCCCCCCCGCCTGCTCTCTCCTCACACGCTCATCTTACTCATCCCAAACTCCTCTTTGAATTGCCTCTCTCTTGGAGGTGAAAGATCTTTTCCATGGCCTGTTAACACTATAGTAGCCACTCTTGTTATTGCAACCCTTTCCCCCTCTATTCCATGCCCTCGCGGGCTTGATCGCATCATCCCTAACTGTTCGCCTTTCAAACTCTCTCAATGGGAACCCCTTTTTCAGACGTCAGATGTATTACAAGACGCTCTGGAAGAGTGGATTGGTCCCATCTCCTGCCATCTCCCTTCTGACCCCCGTTTGCAGTTAATTAAAACAATACCTATTACCTTTTCCTCTCCAGTAGTTGCTTTTCCATTAATTCAAGCCATCACAGTTTTCACTGATGGCTCTCTGAATTAGCTGCTTTTAACTTAGCCTTGAAAACATTTTCTGAACAACCAATTAACATCATAACGGATAGTCTATATGTCTCCCAATTGGTCTTACATATTTTTGAGGCATATCTATCTCCTTCTATACAACCATCATTAATGACACTGTTGCTTCAGCTGCAAATGCTCATTCAATCTAGGACCCATTCTCTATTTGTAGCCCACATACGAAGTCATCAACATCTACCAGATTTCCTTTCAGAAGGGAACCAGGTAGCTGATACTGCTTGTAAAGTACTTCCCATCAGTATTAAGATGCCTCAACCTTCCCCTATATTAGCAGGGGAAAGTCATAGTTATTTTCATCAAAACAAAAAGGCTCTGGTTAAACAATTTGGCATTTCTCTGGAAGAAGCAATGGCAATCATCCAACAATGCCCCACTTGCAGTTTGCAAGCAAAAACTTTTCCTCAAGGGATTAATCCCAGGGGCATAGAGGCTTGTGAGACATGGCAAATGGATGTCACTCAATTCTCACCTTTTGCCCCTTGGAAATACCTTCACGTGTCTATTGACACCTATTCAGGGTTCATCATAGCCACCCCTCAAAGGGGAGAAATGTCAAAGCACGTTATCAATCATTGTATTCGGACCTTCGTAGTACTGGGACCGCCAAAAAATCTAAAAACAGATAATGCACCAGCCTATATCAGCTCTCAATTTTCTGAGTTCTGCTATCACTGGTCCATTATCCATAAGTTTGGGATTGCCTACAATAGCCAGGGGCAAGCTATTGTTGAAAGGGCTCATCAAATCTTAAAATTGGCATTACAACGATACATGGGGTCAAAAGGCCTTAAAGGCCCCCCTAGCCTCCCAGTATTACAAAATGTGTTAAATGTTTGTCTGTATACGCTTAACTTCCTCAATCTCACTGGCACCCCTCCCCTGTCTGATGGAACAAACGCTTAACTGCCCCGCAGAAATCAGCACAACAGGCTGAATTGGCTGCTTTCTCATTGGCCTTGTCTCTTTTTCCACAGCAACCTTTAAATGTCATATCTGATAGTATGTATGTCACTCAAATGGCTGTTTGCATGTTTGATGCCTATATTTCCCCTGTTACCCCTCCCTCTCTCATGACACTTTTTTTACAGCTCCAAGCACTACTGAAGGAAAGAAGTAAGCCCTTGTTTGTGGCTCACATAGGAAGTCATCAACACTTGCCTGGATTTTTATCAAAAGGCAATCATATGGCCGATGAAGCCTGCAAAATCATGACCTCCTCCCCTTTTCCTCAACCACTTTCGGCTGGGGAGAGTCATGACTATTTCCATCAAAATAAGAAGGCCCTTGTACAGCAATTCGGGATTACGTACCAGGAAGCCACAGCAATAATCCAACAATGTCCCACATGTAGTCTCCAGGCTAGAGGTATCCCTGAGGGTGTTAATCCCAGGGGTATCCAAGCTTGTGACACATGGCAGATGGACGTTACTCACTACCCTCCCTTTGCTCCCTGGAAATACATTCATGTGTCCGTAGACACTTATTCAGGGTTTATTATGGCAACATTGCAAAGAGGAGAGGCAACTAAAAATGTTATTAATCACTGTATTCGAACATTCGTAACGTTGGGATGTCCAAAAATTCTCAAAACAGATAATGGTCCTGCTTATGTCAGTTCTCCCTTTGCTGAGTTTTGTCATAAGTGGGCCATCACTCATAAATTTGGTATACCATTCAATAGCCAAGGTCAGGCTATTGTGGAAAGGGCAAACCAAATGTTGAAAAATGCCCTTGATCGGCAAACGGGAAAAAAAGGCTTAGGCCCCCCGAACCTCCCGGCGTTACAAAACATCTTGAACATTACACTCTATGCTCTTAACTTTCTTAACCTCACTGGCTCTCCCTCTTCTACGGCTGCTTCTCGCCATTTTACCAAGCCAGTGCCCCCCTCCTCTCGCCCTCTTGTCTATTTCAGGCAACTTCCAGATCCTGCGTGGAAAGGCCCAGCACAGCTCATCACGTGGGGAAAAGGAGACGCTGCAGTACAACTTCCTGACAAAGTGCTTTGGGTTCCTGCTCATTGTGTCCGCCCCTACCATGGGCCACCCAATGGCCACGACTCCTCTATCTCTCACCCTCTTGCTGACAATGATATCTCCAGTCTTTTCACTCTTTAATGCATCTCCAGGGGTTATCCTCGCCCCCCTTCATAGCACAGTAACCTTTACTTATGAAGACAATTCTCTTCCTGCCTGCAATTATGCCTTTCAGCATAATGGCCACACTCTTCTGCCTGCTTCAGAAATCACTCTCTCATATTATTATTTCCCTTGCTTCATTTCTCTGACTATACAGGTAACTTCACAAACAATTGGCTCCTATTCTTGTTTATGCTTTTCTTTTAATCATACTTACCTCAATCATACTGTTCTCTTATTGTCTACCCCCTCTTCTGCTTTTCCTCCCCTATCTCCACCGTTTCTATCCTGGCTACAGCTGCTTGACTCCAACGTCTCTCCTCTTTCGGAACGTCTGGAGAGACACCTTCACTGCTGCATTCCACCCTGCGACTCCGCTGCCTGCCTTTGGAGATCTACTCTTCCATCTTATTGGCCAGGCCGTTATAAGCCACCCTCGGATCGCAGACATCGCCTCATCCTCGATGGCACTTCTCACAAAACGACCACACTCATCTGGACGCATCGCCTCAGATACCCTGCAGTTCCGGGTCTCAGCTCCATTTCCAACGCCATGGAATGTGTCCAACGCTCTCCGGTAAAAAGGAAGGGAACTATTTGGAGGTGGTTTCGAAATGACACTCTGTTGACAGATGGCACCTAATATTCCATCACTCATCATTTCCGTGGGGTCGAGGCTACGCAGCGGTCCAGCTTCCTGACAGAACTCTTTGGGTTCCTGCAAGGTGTGTCCGCCCATATCACCGCCCACAACCAGCGGAGCCATCATCCGAAAAAGATGACAGCACTTCTCTTCTTCCTGCTCGGCTGTTCGCTTCACTGGACTGATGGGACATCCACCAGCCTTAAGGCCCACAAACCACACAACATCACATGGGTCATCAAGGACGCTTATGGGCAAATACTCAACTCTACAACTAATTACACCATGATTTCTTTCTATTTCCCCAAATTACATTTTGACTTTGCTGAAATGATTATGTATTATTGACAAAAAAATCATTTTGTATTCAGGTACAATTGCTTCCCAAAATTGATGTATATAACTCAGAAGATTTTGTTTCTTTACTAGAACCTAGACAATATAACCTTAGAGCAAAAACAATCTATATTTGCTTTGCAGAACTCCCTCACTTCCCTATCTGAAGTTGTCTTACAGAATAGAAGAGGTTTAGATTTGTTGTTCCTCAAGCAGGATGGGTTATGTGCAGCACTGAAAGAAGAATGTTGTTTTTAGTTCAGGAGTGGTTTTAGATTCTAGACTAAAGGAAAGGCAAAGAGAACGAGAGGCTCAACACACATGGTATCAGGGTCTGTTCAACTTCTCCCCATGGTTAACTACCTTAGTATCTGCCATTGCTGGTCCTCTTATTCTCCTACTTGTGCTCTGTACCATTGGCCCTTGTATTTTGGGCAAAGTTTTGGCCTTCTTTAAACGCAGATTAAGCCAGTTGGATTCCAACCTGTCACGAACTCAGAAACAGGTAAATAAAAGCAACCTTTGTTATCATTCTCCTCGGACTCAGACAACGATGAAATCATCAAAAGTGTTGGTAAGACATGCATCCTAATGCACTTGCAAGCCCCAGACTCGGAGGAGGAGGGGGCGAGCAAGAATTATCATTAGGTAGTGTTAATCTCACTTTCCCAATAAAATAAAAACAGAGGAAATGCATTACCTTTAAAAAGGCTTGTTGCAATGTACTGTTACTGACTGGTACGATAAGTGATGGATGGACAATGGAATGTAGCCATGTGATAAGGTGTTGTGTGAAAAAAGTACTAGCTGGAGAAGCGGAGAAATGAGAGTAATATGGGAGAAACGAAAGTTATGGAGATAAGAGTAACTGGGAGGAGCTGAGAAGTAGGAGCATAAGATATCAGCTATGGCATAGGTTTGCATTAGCATAATTATGTAGAAAGCTTCTTTGTCCTGCTATGACATATGCATGTAGCCTATAAAAGGAGTACCCACTTGCCTGTTTAATAGGTCCATGTGTTATGGGACGATTGCTAAAATTCTTAAAGGGTCGCTTACAAGCACTTGATAGTGAAATCAGTAATACTCAAAAAACGGTCAGTTTTCTCACATCTGTTATTGTATCCAAGGATTCTGTTAAGCAGCCTCTGCTGAACTGGTCTTCTGACGAAGAGTCAGAGAATGAAATAGATACAAATGCCTCCTATGCTCCCAAAGGAGCCCTATTGGCTATGAGTGATGAAGAGTCAGAAGGTAAGTGTTCCTCCTCGTACGAACTGATGCAACAGAATCTCAACAAACCGAAGGGTTTGTTGCCACCCTGTGAATCCATTTCAGAGGAAAAAGGACTTTACCTGGAGACGGCATCACAAAAATAATAAAAAAGGAGGAATTGTGGCTATTCCACCATTAAGCAGACATTGTCAAACACGGATACAGGGATGTTTGCACGTATCTAATGACCTTGTTTTAGCCAACCACAAAATGTTTCAATATGATCACGAAACACTGACTGTTGTTACTTTTCTTCCCAGGACACGCTAGCCCAGTATGATAAGCATATTTGCAAGCTTGCAAACTATCACATACTTTGTTCTTTGTTCTTTGTTTATGATCTTCTTCCATATAAGGTAAAACTCTGCTACCCCCTGTGTGCTCCCCCACCCGCTTGAAAGAGGATAATAAATGAGGTTTGTGCAGAACACCCGGGGCTCCCCCTCCTTCTCCTGCTCCCCCTCCTCCTGTTGCTGCTGCTGCATCTGCCTGGGTCAATCCAGCTGC